>NC_048300.1:100647409-100680845 GCF_013100865.1 Trachemys scripta elegans
AAGAGAAACTGCTGAGCTCCAGTTCATTTGCAAATTTGACACCATCAGATCAGGATTAAACAAAGACTGTGAATGGCTTTCCAACCACAGAAGCAGTTTCTCCTCCCTTGGTGTTCACACCTCAACTGCAAGCAGAGCACCTCACCCTCCCTGATTGAAGTAACCTCGTTATCTCCATACCTATTTATACGTGCCTCTGGAAATTTCCATTACTTGCATCTGAAGAAGTGAGGTTCTTACCCACGAAAGCTTATGCTCCCAATACTTCCGTTAGTCTTAAAGGTGCCACAGGACCCTCTGTTGCTTTTTACAGATTCAGACTAACACGGCTACCCCTCTGATATATAAAAAAGTGTTTTTAATTTATAAAGGGGGGGTCACACTCAGAGGCTTGCTGTGTAAAAGGGGTCACCAGTACAAAAGTTTGAGAACCACTGAGCTAGGACATATGCAATGTTTCTATTCCCTCCTGAACATACAAACAGAGCTGATATTCCACTGGTTTGGATTTTGCAAAAGTAGTAGTCTGTCCATTCCTAACCCATGTCACCATAGTACACTAAAAATAGCTTTCCACAGACATGGTAAGGATCCTTGTTGTCTTGCTGCTGTTCACAATTATGACCGACTGTAATAATGTTTTCCCTTTCAGTAATATAATCTTACTTAATGGCAGCTTCCCTTAGTATTCTATTTATGGAAAGGATATTTAATTATATGCCTGGGTTATCATTTCTTATATTAATTATATCTAGAGGTCATATGCTAGCACATTTAATAGTTAATGTTTTGAAAATAAATTAAAATACATAATTTAAGGGTAACTAATTTTCAGATATTACAAAATGGATTACAGAAACAATTATGTAGCATATTGAGAGACTAGATGATTCACAGATGGCTAAATGGACAGAGTCTTTCACTTCTGGGTTACCAGTTCAAATCCAGCCTAGATTACTCAGTACCAACTAGAACCAGTTGAATTTTTTGTTGCAGTTATCAAGTTAATTTCAGCTGGGATTTTCAAAACAGCCCAGAAATGCTTAACTCCATTAGGACCCTTTGAAAAATCCCAATTTTTTTTCTCTGTTCACAAGTCCTGCACAAAGGGTGAAAACCTGGTACTGCTGGAGTCAATGGGAACTTTGCTATTTACTTCAATGGGCTCAGGATTTCAGCAAAAGAGACTGAGTTTTATTAATTTAATTTTTGTTAGTAGTTGTTCAAAGAGCAGTTTCTGAAAAGAGTTTTCTTCCTAGGGGTTGTTTCTAAATTCTTCACTTTAGCATTTTTCTTAATTGCTCACCTAGCTCACACTATTATATTTGCTTAATGATTGGACTCAACGTTTGTAAGCAGGAAAAGAATGAAGGCAGAATAGTCTAATTTGTGCATGAATAACTGTGAAGGAGTTCACTCAATGCAGGTGTCCCCTTGTGGCCAGGCATACTCTCTTCTTCTTTCCAGGTGCCCCCTGCTGAAAGCTATGGTCTGCCCCCTATTGTGACTCAGCCCTGTAGCCAGGCCATGTATTTATGTCTGCCCCTTTCAGGGTATATAAAGAGTCTGACAAAGGATAACCCCTCAGTCAGGCAAGGGACTCCAGGCTTCCTGTGAGCCAAAGTCTCAGGAAGGCCTAGCTTCAGGGCCTTCTCTTATCTAGACTCCCCATATCAGGGGTAGACTTTCCATCTTCTGCCCTGCCTAGGGATTGACAAGGGAACTCCAGACCCACCCTCTCCACCAGGTTCCAATCCAGGTTCCTGTGGTAGGCAGTGAAGGTCCATCAACACCCCAAAAGTGCTGTACCGCAGCTTCCCTGGATTGTTTTCTACCAGTCCTTTTCTCCCAAAGTGCAAAGTGAAGGCACTAAACAAAATAAATCAAAAGTAAATCTCAGAACTTTTGAGTATCCGGAGTCCTTTTCTCCTTAGTGGGTCTGGTAGAGTTCCCCACAGCCAGAGGCTCCAGACAGCTGGACCTCTCACTGTGCTCCTTCTGAAGAGCTAAGTATAGGCCTATTCACCTCTGCTGGCTGCCTGCTACTAAGCTGTTCTGTTTCCCTTGGAAACCTCTCCTCCAGCCTATATATGCTTTGCAGGTACAGTGGGGTGGGGCTGCCTGGGCCAAAATAGCTTTTTCATCAATTTCTTTCCAGTGCAGGGTTTGTACACCCTCTGGTTGTGTGTACTGATATTCATATGAACACATATTCCCCAAACTTTTTTATAATTATTAGTTGTGTTATGGCAGTGTCTAGAAGCCTCAGCACAGATGAGGGCTCCACTCAGCATACAATCTAATAAGAGAACAAAGGTGGGAGAAAAGAAATATCCCCATTTTACAGGTGGAGAACTGATGCACAGAGAGATTAAGTGACTTTCTAAAGGTCACACAAGAAGTCTGTCTCAGACCCAAAAAGTGAACCCAGGTCTTCTGAGTCCCCATTCAGTGCCTTTATCATATTTCTTTTCAAACACTTACATGAAATTAAAACATGAATATATGTAAATAAATATAAAGAGGCATAAATATGATGAAAACAGACAGACATTCAGAAGTGAAATAAATGTTTATGAACACTGTTTTACTTCATCCAGCCTTAGCCTACTCTCTGTGAAAAGAGTACATGGATTCAATCTCATTCCTGGTGAAATGGCGTCTACATCACAACTGGCACTAGTTGTAGCAATGAGCAATTAGCCAGTTTGGAGATTCAGGTGATAGTAAAGAGTCATAATATACATAAATCTGAATAGCCTCGAAATTCTAATATCACAGCACTAGGAGGAATTTCCTTTTGACATGCCTTCTGTCAAGGCTGATTCCCCACTCTGGCACTTTGAGTGCAGAAGGTGGGGGCCCACAAGGATTCTAAAAATTAATACTGGCCACTCCAGGCTTGTATTAAATTCTCAAGGTTACAGCTTCTCTCTGACCTTGGATTGGTAGATGCTGCCACCACCCAAATGCAAAAAAACCCTTTGAATCCAGGAAGGTGGCACTTGAGAATTCCTCCCTGTGGGGTACCCTTTCACCCCCTGCCTTCGGGGAAGAGCTGAGAAAGAAAACAAAGGAAATCAGCTGTTGCCACCAACTAATTAAACAACATGTGCACAAACCTCTTAGGACACAAAAACCCAATCCTGTTCTTAAAAAAGGTAAATTTTATTAAAAACAAAAAGAAAGAAAATACATCTGGAACTTAGAATATTGCTAGATTTTAAAAGAGCAAATATAATAATTAAGCATCAAGAATGGTTTTCTTGAGGTCCAAGCAAAACAAAAGCATTTGGGGTTAGCACAGAGGAGTCCACTCGCATCGTCCTAGAAATTTCCTGATCTACTTATATATCTGGGGTTTCAAATGAGTAGTTTCTAGGTATGATATAGTGATTTTCATACCTGGCCCACAGCTTTTACAGCATAGCTCCAGCCCTGTCTTTGCTCTGTCTCCTCTCTCTGGAGAATAACAGACAGACAAAGGGAAAGCTTTTTCCCAATTTTAAAAAGTTGCAGCCCTCCCATTGGATCTTTTGGTCTGGTGCCCATTCCCTTCCTTTTACCTATGGGTTTTTTTAACCCTTTACAGGTAAAGCAAGTTGAGAACAGCTACTAACAGGGATTTTGTAGCTAACTGGCTGGCTGGCTGGCTGGCTGGCTATAAAAGGGAGCTCCCCTCCCCCCTTCATTTTTCACACCTTCCCTCAAAATGCCAATGCTCCTCCAAGTTACCTTAAGATATTTTTTGAAGTGCTTCCATTTACCATCCCACCCATCCACAGGCAGAATGTCCTTAGAGGGTGCAGTGGGAAAATGGCTCCTTTCCTCTTCTAGGTCTTCAGGGGATAATCAGCTAGCCAATTTCTCTTATTTGTTCCTTTCTTGGAGATAGTAAATAGGTTCACTCCCTCCTCCGCAAACTCACTCACTTATCTTTGAGAAGTAACCAGGCTGTTGGATCACCCATCCTACAGAACACACTTTTTCTATATTTGTTCACTGGGATGTTAATCCTGTGTGGATGAAATTCCCCAGAATGCACTTGCACTTCTCGTTGAGGTGGAGTACAGAGTCGACGCTCAAGCGATCGGCGGTCAATTTATCATGCCTATACTAGACATGATAAATCGACCCCCGCTGGATCGATCGCTGCCGGTCGATCCAGCCAGTAGTGTAGACAAGTCCTGAGGCCAGGTCTACACTACCGACTTATATCTCTATAACTACGTCGCTCAAGGGTGTGAAAAATCCATACCCCTGACCAACGCAGTTATACCGACCTAACCCCCCAGCGTGGACAGTGCAATGTCGATGAGAGGGCTTCTCCTACCAACACAGCTACTGCCTCTCGGGGAAGTGGATTAACTATGCCAATGGAAGAAGCTCTTCTATTTGCATAGTAGTGTCTTCATGGACAGCACTAGAGTGGCGCAGCTGCACTGGTGCAGCTTTGCTGCTGTAGCGCTGTATATGAAGACAAGCCCTAAGAGGACAGTGGAATACCCTTCAGTAGGTGGCTTTGTGTAAGCTGGGGGAGCTGGGGACTGTTGGGGAGAGAGGAGGATGTTTGGAAGGGGCAAGTCCCATGCCAATAGGGCAAGCCAAAGATTCCGGCTTTTGTTATCTTCTGGGGACAAGATGTGATTCTGTGCTCAGCTCCCTGATCAGGATGGAGCTCAGGGATTAGCAAGTCTTTCCCCATCACCCCATTGTGCAGGCCAGAGAAAGGTGTTCCAAAATAATATTTCATCCTTTTCCTCCTATGAGAGAATCAGGTGGACCTCTATGGACCAGTGTTCCTGGAAGGAGGGAAAACTATCAAGGAAAAAAGGCAGGCTAGGAACATATGATAATAGTAGCCCAGGCAAAGCTATAGGAGAGAGAATAATGTGAATCCTAATGCTAGTCTAGTAGCTTTACACTATTCTCAGACTGATTTTTTTTCAAAGCAGCTACCAACAAAGAAATGACCACAGCAAAGATTTGTCAAAAGAACTCAACACATAAAAGAAGAAATCTACTTTGACTTCCTGTGTTTCAGCAATAATATTGCTAAACTTAGTGAGTAGTAGGTCATCCAGTTTCTGGCTGAAATCAGATCTGGTGGCTGCTAGTCTTGTCTTAAGCAGACTATAAGAAACTGACCTGTTTGCAGTGGCTGATTTTTATTTCATGCCAGAAATGATCATTGGGAAGCTCTTGGAAGCTCTGGGCTTGCTGTGTAGCTCTGCTCGGAATTCTAAACACTTTCAGATGGTTCAGAACACAGGATTGAATGACGCCTACTTTGTACCTCATGCCATGCTATCCTTATCTAACTGGCATCTAGCATTGTGTTGATCACATGTAACTTTTCTTTAGGGCATTACATAATGTATATTTTTGTGATTTGTGAACTAATATATCTGAATATATTGTATAAAAATGGAGGAGGAAAGAGATCCAGGAATTTGTTACCTGGAGCCAAAATGTAATTGGTATTTTGGGTTGAGATAAAATGGAAACTTGTTTTACTTCTGGGTATATAGCCAGAGGGAAATACTGCTGACACCAACTGGCCTTCAGTGCCTGAATTCTTTGAATACAGCATTGTGTTAAATTCCTACCTCATTAAATCAGCTGTTTAGCTGCAGCAGCTCTGAGCCGCATCTACTGTGTTGCCTGTAAAACCTTGTAAGGCAAACAGGATGCCTGAACTATGAGGTATAACGTAATACAAAAGTCAGGCCAGCACATTCTTGACTCCTTAAGTAAATTTCTGTATTTTTTACTGATCAAAGTGAACACTTGTTCAGTAGTTGGATTTTTTTTTTCGTTTTACTGTAGTGTTGGTATTGCAGGCAGCAAGCAGGTTGCCCAAAAGTTCAAATAGCAATTAAAGACAGTTTTGGAGCTTACGCAAGACAATCTCACATTTCAGCACCAACCAATAGTTAGCCCTAAAAACTTGGAAAACAAGGTCCAAAAATTCTATTGTTTCTTTATTAAAGAAGGGTGATGGTGAAAGACACTACACTGACATTGCTGGAGACCTCCATTGATATTTAGGATAAATGCCAACTGGATAGGCAGCAGCAAAAATATCCCCACACAGCATTGTGCTTTTGTGCATCTGCCCTGACCAGCAAGGAGTGACTGTAAGGGTGAGGGTCTGTTTTTGTCTCCATACCAATTGATTCCCTTTGAGAGGACAACGTGCCTGTTAGTGACTACAGTGGTGCTGGCTCTAGTGACATGGACATCTATGCAGTAAGAGCTGATTACGTCCCCATAAAGGAGCTCCCCATAAAAATCTGCATAACCACCCTATTGTTCTCCTTCAAATCCTTCCTGAAAACTTGCTTCCTGATGCTTACAAAACACTTGATGATAGCAGGTGTGCTGTGACCATTCCTTATCACTCTCATCACAATCATCCCACTGTTACCATGTGCTGCCCCCCGTCTGTTTGTTGTATCCTTTTGTCTCATCTTCTACTTTGTCTGTAAACTCTTTAGAGGCAGGGGCCATCTTTTTGTTATGTTTGTATAGTGCCTAGCACAATGAGATTTTGATTGAGGCCTCTTGAGTGGGGCTTCTAAGTTCAACAAATCACTTGATATAAGACACTGAACTGTTTTAAGTTAGGAACGACTGTTGATCACCATCAGCCTTGTCAAAATGTAGACTGGTGACATCACTATGAAAGATTCTATATCCACTGATGTACTCAAGGAAACGCTCAAGATACCATTGTTGAAAATCCATCACATTAAAGGGTAGATTTGAGGCTGTTTTTCCTGACTCCTTTTGGAGTTCATTGCCTTTCTAGATATTGCTAATTCGTTACTGTCAAGGATGACTTTTTATTCCTGGAGCTCATAAATAACTTTTCCCACCTTTTTCATTACAACAGGTTGCATCCTCAAGTCTTTTCTGCGAGATCTTCAACCTCTTGCCCAAGCAAGCGATATAAACTGAATGCAAAATCTGCATCATCCTCAATGTACTTCAGAAGTGTACTTAATATAAGCATGGCAGGAGGTGCTTCCTCCTTCTTTGGTTATTAGAGAGTGTTCCTGTTTGTATGCAAAAACGAAGGACTACATTTCCCACCCTTCACTGCTTCTCCACAAGTGCATCCACCTGGTATGAATTCTATTACAGGCTAAAGGGATTGATTTTTGTTGGTACCCATTGTGCAAAGATTGGCAGCATATCACTGTCTATATTCCATTATGGATCCCTTCAGCCTGCTTTCTGAACCCTGGCTCCTGACATACGAAAATCCTATATTCAGATTTATAAAACTTAATGTTAACAAAAGTTTTGAAAAGGATACAAATCCTCATGCTTCAGGGTTTCAACTAGTTTCTATTAGGAATTAGGATGAAACCTTCATAGGGCACAGATTACATCACATCTGAGTATTCTGGGGTTTCTTGCACCTTTATCTGAAGCAGCTAGTGCTGGCCACTGTTAAAGACAGATGCTGGACTGGATGGATCACAGGTCTGATTCAGTATGGTAATTCTTATGTTCTTATGCAGTACACATTGCGGCAGCAGGAATTACATGCTCAAATGGCAAGATCCCAAAATCAGAGTGGTACTCTGGAAGACCCAGCTTCAATTCCTTGCTCTCCCACAAATATCCTGTGAGACTTTGGGCAAATTCCTCAAGTATCTCTGTGCCTCAGTTCCCCACCTGTAAAACCAAGATAAAAGCACTTCTTTACTTCACAGGGAGGTTGTACAGTATTCAGAAATTACAGACATGAGGCTATTTAATACTTTAGATAGATAGAAATTTAGGCCTAGATCCACAAAGGGATATAGGCACCCAAACACCAGAAGGGGGAGCACCATGACCTCCCTTACAACTTTTACCTCAGTAGTTAGAGTACTCACTGGTGATGTGAGAGACACTTGTTTGGTTCCCTCCTCTGCATGATATAGAGAAGGGATATGCCATGTGGGCCTTAGTCTCATAAGAAATTAAAAGTTGCAAGGAACTATCAATTTATTTTGTTTCACAAATATTGGAGTTGTGAAACTACTGTTTTCACAAAAACTGGTAGATTTGTCCCAGGAGAAAAACTGCCCTTTCCATCAACAAACACGATTCCTAATGCCAAATGTCACACAACAGAAAGTTTATCACCTTACACAGTAAACTGCCACCAAAAAATTTGAAATTTCCTTTCTATGCAGCATCATGGATGGCAACAGCTGGAGATGGGACACTGGGCAGAATGGGCCAGTGTTTTGAGGTGGTATCAAGCATTCTCTGTCTTAGGGTACGTCCAGACTACCCGCCGGATCGGCGGGTAGCGATCGATCTATCGGGGATCGATACATCATGTCTCGTCTAGACGCAATATATCGATCCCCAAACGCGCTCCGGTTGACTCCAGAACTCCACTAGGGCAAACAGTGGTAGCAGAGTCGACGGGGGAGCCGCAGCCATTGATCCCGCACCGTGAGGAGGGGAGATAAGTCGAAATAAGATACGTCGACTTCAGCTACGCTATTCCCATAACTGAAGTTGCGTATCTTACATCGACCCCCACCCCAGTGTAGACCAGGCCTTAGGTGCCTGGCTGGCTGGTTCTTGCTCACATGCTCGGTGTCTAACTGATCACCATATGTAGGGTCAGGAAGGAATTTTACCCCAGTTTAGATTGACTTTGACCTTGGGTGGGGCTTTAACGTTCCTCTCAGCAGGACAGAGGTAAATAGTGGTGTCCCCCAGGGGTCTGTTCTGAGACCAGTCCTATTCAACATACTCATAAATGATCTGGAAAAAGGGGTAACAGTGAGGTGGCAAAATTTGCAGATGATACAAAACTACTCAAGATAGTTAATACCCAGGTAGACTGCAAAGAGTTACAAAAGGATCTCACAAAACTGGGTGACTGGGCAACAAAATGGCAGATGAAAGTCAATGTTGATAAATGCAAAGTAATGCACATTGGAAAACAATAATCCCAACTATCCATATAAAATGATGGGGTCTAAATTAGCTGTTACCACTCAAAAAAGAGATCTTGGAGTCATTGTGGATAGTTCTCTGAAAACATCCACTCAATGTGCAGCGGCATTCAAAAAAGCAAACAGAATGTTGGCAATCATTAAGAAGGGAATAGATAATAAGACAGAAAATATCATATTGCCTCTATATAAATCCATGGTACGCCCACATCTTGAATACTGCATGCAGATGTAGTTGCCCCATCTCAAAAAAGATATATTGGAATTGGAAAAGGTTCAGAAAAGGGCAACAACAATTATTAAGGGTATGGAATGGCTGCCATATGAGGAGAGATTAATAAGACTGGGACTTTTCAGCTTGGAAAAGAGATGACTAAGAAGGGATATGATAGAGGTTTATAAAATCATGACGTGAGTGTAGAAAGTAAATAAGGAAGTGTTATTCCTTCTCATAACACAAGAAGTAGGGGGTCGCCAAATGAAATTAATGGGCAGCAGGTTTAAAACAAACAAAAGGAAGTATTTTTTCACACAAGGCACAGTCAACCTGTGGTACTCTTTGCAGAGGATCTTGTGAAGGCCAAGACTATAACAAAGTTCAAAAAAGAACAAGATAAGTTCATGGAGGACAGATCCATCAATGGCTATTAATCAGGATGGGCAGATATAGTGTCCCTAGCCTCTGTTTGCCGAAGCTGGGAATGGGTGACGGGATGAATCACTTCATGATTACCTGTTCTGTTCATTCCCTCTGGGGCGTCTGGCATTGGCCACTGTTGGAAGACAGGATACTGGGCTAGATGGACCTTTGGTCTGACCCAGTATGGCCGTTCTTATGACTATCTGGTTATATCTAACTTAACCATTTCCCTGCCACTGCGGGGGTCTCAGGTATTGGTGTACTTCGGTTCCTCCTATTCTCTGCCTATAGTACATGTGGGCTGTAATGCTTTGGTCTAATTTCAGTTATTGGGTTTAGTGTGGGGGTGATATCGGTGGCCTGTGATATACAGGATGTTAGACTAGATGATCTGGTTGTCCCTTCTGGCCTTAAACTCTTTATTTTTTCTAAAAATTACAAAGGACAAAAGTAACAATATTGAAAATTAGAAATGACAAAAATGTGCCTCCCTTTCCCATCTCTCCTGTTCCATCTAAATATATTCAGCCTATCTGGTGAAGAGAAGTAATGAGGCTATGCCTAGTGCTTCTGCCAGTTTAAGTGTCCTCCAGTCCTTTTATTATGGGAGCACAAGGACCAAGATTGTGTCTGACTCCTGTGAAGAGGGATCAAGGAGGAAGGTTCTTTGTACTCTTCACCCACATGCGCACCCTTGCACATGCGAAAAAGGTTAGGCACATACTGCTACTTCTACCTCCCCTTTTGGAACAGCAAACTTGGCCTCTAATGTCCATCTAGTAGCCTCTGTCTGACAGTGGCCAATACCAGCTGCTTCACAGGAAGATGTAAGCCAACCCTGTAGTAGGCAGGTCTTGTTATTAAGTGTGTGTGAAAGAATGTACATGTGTTCACACCCTGCACACTATTGTAATACTTTTTGTCCAAGGCCAGTCCTTTAAGGCATCATGTGAAAACTTACCATTTGCTGGTCAGTATTGTCCCAAATACGTGTGGAACATTGTATATAAAATTGTAAGATTTCCCTGTAAGATGTTATTGACACTTGTTCCAAATCCCACATCTCTGCCTAAACTGAAGTTGGCAAACAAGTTTGTCCTAAACAAAGGAATGTGTGCTCTGCTTAATTTGTATTTAAGCAGTAAACAGAGTCATCTTGCACGAAGGGAAATAAAGAAAGCTCAAACATATGAGAAAAAGCCAGCAGGAGAAATGCTTCCACATAAACTCTTTGTCTTATAGTGCCCAGCTGGAAATGTTTTTCAAGAGAGGGACTGAAACTATCAAAAAGGGGGGACAAGGCACCCCTCTCTTTCTCCCTGTCCATTGCAGTCACTGCACCTGAAGCAACAAAGGAAGCATTTGCTGGGGGAGAGGTCCTGACCTACTGTATTGGGTCAGTCAAACAGCTGAAAGCATGCAGTGAGAAACTTCGCTTGAATCTGATATAGTTTGTTAAGTTAGGTATCAGTAAATGTCTTATCTTTATTTTTCTTTTAATCATTTCTGACTTTTATGCCTCATTACTTGTACTCACTTAAAAGCTATCTCTTTGTAATTAATAAATCTGTTTTACTGTTTTATCTAATCAGGTGTGTTTACATTGAAGTGTCTGAATAATTATTTGAGATAATAAGCTGGCATATTATTTAAGGAATAACAGACTTAAAATATTTTGTACTGTCCAGGAGAGACCTGGGTAGTAAAAGACATACATTTCTGGAAGAAAATTTAAGCCTAGGCATGCTTTGGGGTCACTCCGCAGTATAACCAAGGCAAGTGAGAGCCAGAGTGTAACCCAAGTGTGGCTGGCAGGCTGAAGTTACACACAGAAACTCAGGGTGTGGCTTGCATGCTGGAAAGCTGTTTGTGAGTGGCTCAGGTGGGAGCTACTTTAGCAAGGCATTGTGAGGCACTCCTTGCTGGTTAAGGTGATGCAGCTGTTCATTAGTCTGGATTGTACCAGGTATGTGTCAGTGTGATTTATCATGATATCAGAAGCCAGGGGAAGAGAGGAGGGGAGGCCAGAGAGATGAAAAAAAAAAAAACCTGATGGTGACACAGACCTCCATCCAAGATATTTTTGAGAAAATGGAGATGGAGGAGGAAGAGAATTAAGAGGGGCAGAAGAAAATGGAAGATAAAAAGGAACCAAGGGAGAAATATTTATCATCTGTAATCAAACAAGTAGCAAAGGGAAAGTGTATGAGGAATGACAACCTTTATCTTTGAGTGCATTGTGTTGCCACTAACTATGAAGACATCAGAAGTTTGACTCAGCACTTCTAACACCAAGAGTCACTTTAAATGAACCTCCAAGGGGAACTGCAAGAATCTCAGACATTCAAGGAGAAGGAGGAAGGCAGGGAGGGAGAAAAAGAAGGAAGGAAACCAAGGTCATTTAATTAAGGGTAAAAATCCAGGCTGATACTCTGGCATAAACCAACATTGCTTTTTAGAAAAGAAAAAAAGATGGCATAACAGCTGTCAAGAAACATCAAGTGGGAAATTAAATTTATATTTTCACTTCTATGTGAAAATGTCCTGGTTTTGGTGGGATTACATCAGATCTTTAACATTTCTTATATGGCATTTTTCTTCTGTATTATTACAATTATGTATTTTAAAAGGGAAAAAAACACATTTGATAGCTCCCAAACAGAGAAATATAAACAGAAGATAATACATTAAAAGTGTACCAATTTGCACTCCTATGGTGCCTTTCATCAAAGAATCTCACTGTACTTTACAAATGGGTATTATTCAGTTTTTCAGATGAGGAGGCTGCGGCACAGAAAGATTGAACATTCAGACTTTCCAACATGGATGCAAACATTAGACCATGTGTTTAGGACCCTGGAAGTGAGACTATTTTTTTAGGTGTCAACATTTATATCCACCTCAGAAAGTATAAATCTTTAATCATTCTGTGCCTCAGCTGCTTCATCTAAAAAGCTGAATAATACCCATTGTTAATGCTGACTTCAGCACCTATGAAAATCAGGTCATGTGATTTACCTATGGTCACCCAGCAGACATGGGACTAGAACTAAAGTCCGATTTCTAACTGCTAGACTTCAAGGTTCAGAAAAGGTTAGCTTTTCCTTTCTTCCAGAAATTTCCATTGTGCCCCTACACTAATGGGCTCTACTCCGCACGAGAAGCAAGAATGCTGACGTACTGTGCCAGGAGATGCTGTTTCAGCCCCAGCATTTGTAACTCAACCCGAAGCTGTTCCTGCCAGAAACTCATTGCCCAGCTTGATACGATGGCTACAGGCATGTTAGAAATGTAAGTCAGATAATAAAGATAAGGCCTGTTTTCATGAAGCTTTAGGTAAAAATCCCAAGTTTAAGGTAAATGTCTACGCCAATGTTCCATACCTTTCAATGCTTATCCAACATCAAGCTTCTATCACTCTAATGCTTTATCACAAACTACTTGGCGAAGGAAAGTACATCAAACTGTCATAAGGGGGGGTGCAGAAGGAAATCTTATTCAAGCTGATAATGAAGCTTGAGCTGTGGATGTTGATGAAGAAAGGTAGGCCCATTACAAGTAGCTGTAAAAATTGGGCAAAGAAGTCTATTATATTGTGCATTGGTAAAACATGCATGCTAGTTTTAAAAGTGAAATGTATAGCAGAGACTAATTTTTGAGTAGACCACTTGCTCTGTACAGTCAGGACTGGATCTAGGCACCAAACCAAGAACATTAATATGGAAGCACAATTCCGGCCACCTTTTTTTTTTTTTTTTTTTTTTTGCTTCGGCAGTTGCGCTCTCTACTGCTACCAACCATCATGATTTGAATTTGTCCAGCTCTGAGGGTCCATGCATGTAAGAGCTGAAAAATCTTTTAAGAAAGAAATCTTTTGCCTTAATTTTCTTTCTAGCATCCTCAATAGTCAGATTAATGATACAGCAAATTGTTGTTGGAAAACACAGAGTGCAGGCATAAAATTCACCATCCACTTTTTCAACAGGTTCTTTGCAAAGGGCAAATGCATGATTATTGACAGAGGTTTCCAATTGTCAATCACTTCTGATATGCTCAAGTTTAATTGTCCATCTCAAAAAATTATTCCCAATTTGTAGTTGCTGATGAGGCATAACCTAATTTTTGACTGATGTTTTGACTGAATAGTTTTGAATAGATGGTGGGCAGTACTGTTTTACAAAATTAAACATGATCAAGGGGAAGTAAAACTGAAGCTCTCTGCAACTAACTTTTGAGACCAGTCCATGCTTTTTATAGGAGAACACACATACATCAATGTGGCAACAAGTATTCAACAAACCAATATAGGTTTGATTTCTGCTTGAAGGTTCTCATTCTTGAATACCAGAAACTTCATCTCCTGTCTCAATGTAATTATACATGACTCTGGTGGAATGCAAATATTTTAGCAAGGGTCATAACAAGCTCAGTGGCCATCTTAACTCGTTCATCAAACATCCTAGTGCATTGAAGAAGAGAGATACAGTCTGCCTCAATTTGATCCTGGCAGAAAGAAAGATCAGTATGAAAACATTTTGTGGATTGGCTTTCCCCCTATTGAACCAAGATTCATAAAGACATTAAGGTGTCACTGATGGTATCGCAAAAATACTTAAAAGAAAGACTGATAGATGACCTTGCAAGCATGATTCCCAGAAATTACATAGTCTGCTACGGTAGAGGAAAACCTTGACTCTTGAAAGATCTTATCTCCCTACTCACAACTCTAGCAATTCTGCTTCTTCCTTTTCCTCCAACTGTATGTCAAAAGCTGAAAATTGAGAATATCTTAAGATGTACCTGGAAAGATGTCCCACAGCAAGCTGGACAGCTTTGTTATGATCAAAACCTAATTAAGTGGTTAACATACATTGGGAACAAATGTGAAATTCCTTTACTTGGCACCCAAAACCAGAATTTTAATTATAACTGTAGTCAAATAGGTAAGATATTCTCTTGCTGAATACTGAAAATGTATAACAGCTGATACTTGTGAAGGTGAAAAGTGATATTTCATCAAGATGTCACCATGTCCACTTTTCCTGATACTTCAAATTCTGATGTCAGTTCTGGCAACCTTAGTAATGAATGGCGTGGGTGTCCATTGACAGCTGAATATGAGGAGCTAAGACAGAAGAAGAAAAATTCAAGTAGGAAACTATTTGCCAGGATACTACCTGACATTATTGGTTTCATTGACTTGGGTCTAATAAATAATTTGATAGAATCTAAAATGCAAAACTCACCATGGCTTTGTGATGGGGTCTATAAACCCTGCACCAGTGATGAAGAGGTTAAACAGCTGCTGTGAGCAAGGCCATCAATCATGTCAAGGGAGAAATAAGGGCTTACAAGCGGGAAGTTCCCAGTAGGTGCTAGGCAGCTCTGAGAGATAGCACATGGTGACTCTACAGCTCCCAAGGGAGACTCCTGGAAAGGCTTCAAGGGAACTGCCTGCAGCAGGGCCATTTACCAGCTCACCCAGCCCGCCCCCCTTCTGCCCCACCCATGCCCACACCCACAAGGGGACAACAACCCTGGTATAATGGCTGAGTAGAATAGGTTCAGCAAGCCCCATAGAAAACCATTAGGAGGTAGATACCACCACCATCTACCCCATTTGGGGTTAGGGAATCTGCGATCATACTAAACTAACTAAGGGAGTGGGAGTCAAGAGCCCTATCCCCTTAAAACATGTGGACTATTTAACTCAATTTGTATTACAGAAATCCCTAATTAGGCAGATGGGGGTACCTAGGGATTCTTCAGTGTCTGTACAATAGGAGGTGCCAATCAGCATCCCAGGAACTGTGACAGGCTCATATATTGCTTCCAACTTGTACAAATACAATTCAATAAAACAATTTATGCCATCCAAATGCACACACTAAAGATAATTTACATGTAGGTGCAGTAGTGGTTTATATCTGTTCTAAAGAAAACCCCATAATCCTCTAGAAAGGAGAGACTGAATAGCAGTGGCTGACAGCTACACTAGTGGAAAGGGACAACAGTTAGCTAAGCCCCTATATCTCTACATCTTTGTAGAAACAGGATTGTGAGGCACCAGGCCCAAGGAAATTTCCCTTACCAGGCGTCAGCAGGTTACAGATTTTTAATAGCTTCAGTAATCTCAATATTGTCAAAAGTTCTGACATGAGCCGTTTTGTTAGGACAGCCAGTTTTATGGTTAAGGCACTAAACTGGGAGTCAGGAGATGGGATTCAATTCCTCGCTTTTCCACAGAATTTCTGTAAGACTACAGGCAAATAACTTCATATCCATTTGTCTCAGTCCCCCATCTGCAACATGGGGATAATAGGACTTCCCTACTTCACAGGCGTGTTTTCAGGAACAAATTCATGAATATGTATGAGGCAATCAGATACCACAGTGGTGGGGACAAGGTAGATTGACTCTTGGTTGGGGGAAGTATAAGCATCGGGACCTGGATCCACAAAGAAATTTAGGCACCTAGAAAATCACAGGAACAAAAATATGATCCAGAGAGCCCAAATTAGGCACCTGGACTCCCCATACAATGTATGGGGAGATACAGGCGACTGAAAATGCGATTCACAAAAGCCAGCATACTAGGCAAGGAGCCGCTTAAGCTAGCCAATGGGAGATAACAACTGGAGTAGAGTCCACCAACCCTGCTGATCAACTCCACCCTTCCCTCCCAGTGCCTCCTGCACAATGCAGAACAGCTGGAAGGGGGAGGAGTTGATCAGCAGAGCGGCGGACAAGTAGGGAGGGGGCGCACTCAGGGGAGGGGGCGGAAAGAGGTGGGGAAGAGGAGGAGAGGAGTGGAGCAGGGGCAGGAAGATGTGGGGCAGAGGTGGAGTTGGGGCAGGGCCTGGGGCTGAGTGGGGGATTTGGGATCCGGGAAAAAATTTAAATCAAAATGGGGGTCCTTGGGTTGCTAAAGTTTAAGAACCACTGAACTAGAGGATAGTATCCTAACTCTACCCTTTCAGGGAGATAGCCACCTAACTCCAGGCAGCAGGGAAATGCCTCTCTCTGCTTGTGATCGCCAACCAGGAATCCCTCTCTGAGAGTATGTGGCGTAGGTGCCTAAGTTGTCCTCATCTGCTCCTGTGGGTAATGGCACTGCAGTGGCTGAAAAAGGAGAGACATGGCAGGGGAGGAAGGCTAATTTTTTTTAAAAAGAAGTACACATGCAAAAATGGAAGCTGAAAAACAGAAAAATGGAAATTATCAGATCTTAATGATCAGATTAATCCTTTATTTTATTCAATATGATGATCAAATCCAACCAACAATTTAATCCTGGCTTAACCATGATGTTGTCACAGCAAAAAAAGATATATCAGGGCCAAAAGATTATATATTTTTATCTCAACTAGTCTTCAGTGGGGCTACTCAGATGAGTAATTTCTCACCAATATGAGTAAGGGGTTCACAGTCTGGCCCTAAGAGAAGTTATTTTGAATATAGCAAAAAAAAAAAAAAAAAAAAAAAAAAAGCCAGCAAGCTCTTAGCCTACCAGTTAAGGGCCTGATTCTATTAAGTCTTGATCACATGCGTAATCTCTAGTGCCGACCGAGGTGTATAAATCATCACTTGTGTAAAAGTCTCTAAATATGTCTAGTAAAGAATGCCTAAATGTGTAACACATGCACAGACACCGATGGGACTAAGGCATTCAGGAACCATAACCCATCTCTCCATTAATATTTTATGTGTCTCACCTGCTCATGTGGTGTATTAGGACTACCAAATGTAAATAAGTCTCAGATGTACATTTATATTTAGGATTTACATTTTGTATTTTTGGAGGGGTTACATTGAGTGCATTTGGAGTTCCTGGTGTGGAAGATTCCCATGTTTGTAGTTTTGTGCTCTTCTGGTCTCTTTGGGAGTCTTCCTTTGGAGTTCTCATTTTCTTTTGCAGGCTTTAGTAGGCTTTAAATGTAGTAGTGAAATAATTATAATGCCACAAAATAGTCAAGTAAAAGGTAGAGTAGTTCCTAAACGTTTGCAGATAATCTATAGGTTGGGGAATGAGAGACTAGCAGGTCAATTTTTTGCATCTCTGAGTAGTAGGAAATTTATTATGTTTTCTAAGCAAGCTGGTTTAATGTAATTTCTATATATTTTGAGGTGGAGGGAAACTTGTGTAAAAGTTTTGGCCAACTTGTAAAGGTTGGCTTGCTTCCCCCAGTTGGTGTCCTGCACAGCCACAGGTTTTATATATTTGCCTGGAGAGCAAGCTTTACAAGTTCCATGTTCCCATACTTCATCCACCACGTTACATACTTTAACAGTTCTGTAATGCTCTGGATATTTTATTAGGTAGTACTTTAAACTAAGGTTCCCAAATACATATTAAAGATTCCATAAGACACTTAGGCTGCACTTTTGAAAGC
The DNA here is from genome assembly GCF_013100865.1 of Trachemys scripta elegans. Taxonomy (NCBI): domain Eukaryota; kingdom Metazoa; phylum Chordata; order Testudines; family Emydidae; genus Trachemys; species Trachemys scripta. The sequence goes on from NC_048300.1 coordinate 100,665,418, forward strand.
TACCTAGGGGATTTTGGGATGCTCAATTTCCATTAAAATTAATGGGAATTAGGTGTCAAAATCCCATAGGCATCTTTGAAAATCTCAGCCTTATTGTATGCTAAATAAATACTCATTGTTAAGGAAGACATTTATTGAGGTTTAGCAACTTCATTGCAATCAGATGTAAAATGCTGGAAGCTCTGGGGTGCAGTGCCAAATCCTGCACAATCATATGGGATATTTTTTAATGGAAGGATTGAGGGAAGGGGAAGAATATTGTGGTGTTTTCTTAAAATGCCACAGAGAAGCAGCTTTGTTGAGCTGCTCATGGGGGTCATTAAAGTGTAAATACCAACAATTCAACAGTGCAGTGGATTCTAGATTATTATTTGAGTTGCCTGCATAAGGATATAACAAAGATTTTAACTTTTGCTTAGTACCCTACACATCTATTTAACCTCCAAGTATGTAAAAGATAAAAATACAGATTACACTTCACCCCAGGTGAAATCTAGAGCCAATATATCAGTGGGAGTTTTGCCATCAATGGGACCAGGATTTCACTTTAAGTGCTCAAATGTTTGCTAAATAGGGATGAGTTTAAACATGTGGTTAAGTGCTTTGCTGACTCTAGGCCATACATTTGTTATACTCAGTTTGTTTTAAACCTCAGCTAATAAGATTTTAGTCATCATCCACTGTATAAATAAAATAAAATTAGTTAATGTTCATTTTAATTCCTTAGCTACTAAATCTTTATTGAAGGTATAAACAAATTAAGTTAACAAGACAGTTTCTGTCCCAAGCAACATAAAAAGATGCATACATTTAAAAAAAAATCAATCATTAGTCAACACATACATAGCTGACTTGTTTGTGTTGTATACTAATGCATATGTACATTCTGATTCCTGGTTTTAGAACATGTGTGTTAAATATGAGCTATGAAGCATATATAGTTATTAAAATGTATGTAAGTGAGATACGTATTGCAAAGTAAATATCAAGGGACAGATATGTGTAGTATGATTGTATTATATTATGTTAGATTCTAAAAGAAATGTGGTTAGGAGAATATATTGTTTATATGCTGAGAAAGCTTTGTAATTAGAATGTACATAGTAGGAAAGTAAACATTCAAATGAGCACAAAGGAACATACACACATGATCTCAAAAATTCCTTCAAGCCATCTCTTCAAATTCCAAATAACCTGAAATCGTTAGCTCACATATACAAATATTAGGAAGAATAATTATTAAAATATGGCCAAGTGGATAATAACTATTCCAAACCCTTGAAACGTTGTCTTATAACTTTTAAAAATTGATACCAGTCATCTCTATTTTTGGGGAACCAGGGTGCAGTGTCTGGCCTGTCTTACTCATGAGGGACTCCCGCCCCCGGTCTGTGCTTGAACCAAGACCAATCAGAGAAAAGGCTTGCAGAGAGCAGTGAAGGGCATTGGCAGAAACATCTAGACTCCTCCTGACAAGGGTGACAAGATTAAGACATCTCTATCTACATACAGAATGGAGAGCACAGACAACTTCTAATCCCTGTCCTCATCTGCATGAAAGATGGGACAGGGATTAGAATACAGAATGAAGAACAGAGAACCGCACCGAACTCTGGGACCAGAAAAGCAGGGAAGCACTGCATCATGGGAATCTCTGCTCCAGATGTTAATGAACCTACGCCTGCCCATGCCCAGCTCAGCAATTATCAGACCAATTCTAATCATGAATCTTTGATTGATATCCAAAATACTGAAGCAGCCTAGTTGCATTATGAGCTCCCTGGAAGAAAACACCATAGACTTGCTCTGTTAATGTATGTGTGTGTGTGTGTGTGTTCATCTGGTTTTGGGGCAGGTGGAACCTAAGTCCTGCAGGATAGCTCCATTGGGAGGGGACTTGCATAAGGGAGTAGAGCTCCATGTGAAAACAGACGTGACACAAGCAGTACATTGATAGAATTACAGACACCCCCCCTCCCAGGAGACTAACCCGAATAAATGAGCATACCTCAAAGTAACGGTCAAAACTGGTAACAAAATTGCTGGTAGTCTTTCTGGCAATCATAGTGTATATAGATTAGTTATGTATTCAGGTAGCAAACACCTGACCTTGTAAAGGATTGGGGCATAGGAAGTCTGGCTTAGCAGTCACAGTTGGACAAGTCAAGGATGGTCACGAGGCAGTAGTCAGTGACAAGGGATTGGAGTAATTGCTAGAGCCGGGGGTCAGATAAGCAAGGGATAAGCAAGAGTCAGGGTCCGAAACCAGAAATAGTATCAGGTTGGAATCAGGAGGCAAAAGCCAGGGTCAAAGACTAGAGATTACAAAGCAAGGTACTGGCATCACAGCAGGTCAATTACCGGTTTTCCTCAGAGATTTTTTGTTCTTATTGCACATCTCCATATTAATCCTTCTCTTACAGGATCAGTACTACAGAACTCAATTCTTCAAACATTACAGAGAACAGCTTCAATGGGACTACTCATGATAGTATGCACTCTGCTTGGAAGTAGCTGTAGGGTTGGACCCATAGCTTTGTGGGGCTCTGTGCCCGTGTGAGGATTCATCCGCCTGGGCCCAACCGCAGGATTAGGGTCATAGTTTTTTAGTGCATCCTTTCTATGGCAAGTGCTTAAAAAGAACAATTCCTCTAAAGAAAATTGGAGCAGTAGACAGCTAGGCTCATAAGTAGATGGTCATAGCCATATATGTTTTGATTAGGGTGACCAGATGTCCCGATTTTGTAGGGACAGTCCCGATATTTGGGGCTTTTTCTTATATAGGCTCCTATTACCCCCCACCTCCGTCCCGATTTTTCACACTTGCTGTCTGGTCATCCTAGTTTTGATATAATGTCTCAAGTCATGCTAGTAATTTAAAAAATATACAGCATGGAGCTTATGGAGGGCAATAGCAACCCAATAAAAGTAAATACCTTTTTAAAGTGAGAAGCAAATAAATGACTGTGTAAAATAGTAAGCCTATAAATGTTTTGATTTTCTTCTGGTCTGCACTCATATTCCATGCCTACAAAAATAAGGAATATCAAGTCTGATCTTCCATGATATTATTGGAGGATTTCCTGGAGAACTGAACATGCAATATATGAGGATGGTTGTCTTGTGTTAGGGCACTAGCCTAAGAGCTGGCAGAATTGAGTTCAATTCCTTGCTGTGACAGAGACCTCCTTGGGCAAGTCACTTGGTCTCTTTGTGCCTCAGTTCCACATCTGTCAAATATGGGGGTAATAATAGAGCTGTTTGGAAATTTTCTGATGCAATATTTTTTCATCCCAAAATGCCATTTTGTAAAAAGCCTTAACTGTTCAGGAAACAGTCGGTTCTGACAAATCTCTTGATTCAAAAAAAAATTTGAAGTAAGTTTTGACATTGCTGAAACAGCTCATTTTGGCATTTTCAAACTGAGACGTTTTGGTTTTCAGTTCAAAATGACTTTTTGTTTAGAAATTTTAGTTACTTTATACTAAAAAAAAGGTCAAATAACAGGCAGTATACAGGAGTCAGGATTTCTGTGCTAGCTAAAATAAGCAGGAACACCATGGTGCTAGAGACAATGGATAAGATAAACTTGGAATGTAAAGATGAGGTTATACATGAACAGTGCACTGACAGAGCATGCTGTACAGGGATTGGTTCCTGCAAAGTAACCAGTCCAATCCCAAAACTTATAATGCAATGTATCGCAAATGCAATGTAATGTGTAAACGTATATAAAGGAAGAGGTTTTCTGTGTAACTTTTATGTGTGGTACGTCCTATACCCACCCCCCTGTGCTTGAGTCTGAATAACTCAGCATAGCTTCACTGTATGCCAAATGAAGGAACTTGAGTGATGACCTTCAGGGTCCTAGAGCCCATGCTCCAGCCCAAGCCTGGAAGTCTACACAGCAATGAAACACCCCCACAGCCTGAGCCGGCTGTCATGGGCCAGCTGCGGGTTTTTCTTCGCTGTGTAGACCCACCCTAATTGGCCCTTTCTCAGCTTCCTTAATACTTTCAGGGCTGGTGTGGGATGAACACCCCATCATAGAGTTTATAAGTTGGTTAAAAACCAGCAAAACAAAATCACCACAAAACTGAAAAATGTTTACAAAAAATTCTCATTGAAGTTTCAAAATTTTCTGTCAACTTTTTAAATAAACTATTAAGTAAAAATGAAAACAAGGAGCTTAAAAACAACCTGACTAAAAAACCTCTTTCCTTCTCAACTGGCTACCTTTCATTCTCTTCACTCTTGTCATGTCATAATTTCCCACTTTTCTAGTCATCGTCAATTTTTCCAGGACAAACAGAAACTTGATTTCAATCTGAAAAACAGAAGAAAATATCTTCATATTAAAAATAGTAAGCCAACAAAACTTTTAGATCTTTTCTACTACATAAATATATCAAAACAAATAAAGGGCATAAGCATTTTTTCCATATGCTGGTCACTTTTAAGTGGTAGCTTCTTTCCAACATGTGTCTGATGATCCCTCAACATTCTGCATCTGTTATCGTTGCTATGCTTATCACCAACTCCTGTGAATACATTTTCTTAATTGTGGGTCAGACAAGCTCTTGGAATCTAGACTATCTCTTTTACGTTATCTAATGTGGCAGGCTCATTTGTTTTAAATACCTCACTTTACAACCCTCAGAGTCATCCTCTAGCAGGGTCCCATAACATGTTTCACTCTTCCCCTCCTAAATTCCAATTAGGCAGCCATCCATCTTTAACCATTACCTTTTTTAAAATCAGAAAGACTTATGCAGAGATGGAAAACACCTATTTTATCCATCTCCCTGACAGTGCAAGTTTATTCCCTAGAGCATTTTTCACTTGTTTTACTGTGCACTTTTAAAATAAAGTTAGATCCCAAATAACATGAACAGCTAGAATGACACCAAGTTTGGATAATTGAGAGTATATATTGTCAGTAGTCAATGCCAAGAGAATCAATGGACAGGAAAAGACATTTTATTTTCTCTACTGCTATAAATGTTCACAGTGCTTTACAGACAACTAAAATACCCAAGCCAAAGTGGCCACTGATTTTGTGTGCCTATGTTGATATACTCATAGTCCTCTGAGAAAGGCTGAACTCTTCAGAGAGAGACATGACAGAGATAATCACCAAGATTTTTAGAATTATTAAGGTGCCTAAAAATGAGATATGTGCCTAGTGAGCTTTTCAAAAGTGCCTAGGTACTTAACTCCTGATGCTTAGGTGCTTTTGAAAATCCCATTAGGTGCCAATCTGCATCTTTAGGCACCTAAATACTGTTAAATATCTGGCCCCAGAACTCTTGCTTGTTAGGGAGTCCTGGGTGGCCTTAATGAACTCTATTTTTCTGTATTTATAAACTTTGGTAAAAAGCAAATTTAGTGAAAATGAAAGATTCTGGTTTGGTAACACTGGAGGATGATGCATCCAGTTATTCACAGAACAGATACAAGCAAAGGAATCAGTCCTATCCTATATCAGCCCACAATATCACCTCAGTCCTGACTTACAGAAATCCTCTGTAAGAGTCAGAGGGTAATTAAATCTATATGCCCATTTAGTCCCTGGGCTTTCTGCTGAGACTGCTAGTAATGGTGCCAGTTAGTGCTCACGCTAATGGTAATTTTTGTGATGTGGTCACTTATTCACAAGAATTTGGACTGAGCCTGCCAAACTTATTTCACATAAGTCACTAAACAGCTGTCAGCTGATAACAACATTTGGTCACCGCTGACTTACAATGACACCTATTCATGTTCTTCTGATGCCACTGGGCATGTCTTTCTGTGCCATTGCTGCTCCGCCCTCAGTCTTGTGTGTGAGGCACTTCACAAAAAAACAAACCAAACTAAAACCACACACACATAGGAGTGCAAAGACACAGTAGGAAAGCAGGTCAGATCTTTTTATAATCAGAGGAGAATCAATTGCTCTGTCAATACCATGCCAATCAAACAAAGTATCTCATTAGGAGAAAGATGAATTATTTGTTCCCATTTAGTGATGAGAGAGAAGACAAAAGAGATGACCCAGACAGACATGGATGGGATAATGGGTCTTAAGATAATGAGGCTTATTTTTAAACATCCTTAGCAGAATAATACCAATAAAAGGTCTTGATTTTACTAAAATTTATCCATTTATAGGGCCAATCCTATGCTTTGGCATAGGTGGGTAACTTCAATTTGGCCCAAACATTTCTATATACAATTGATATCAATGTAGAACTTGCCTGTGTTATCACTATCTTGAACAAGTATGAGAGCTGTGGTGAATCACTTAGCCTAGCCTGTAAAATAGCAAAGGTATAATTAAATAAAAATTGGTACACTACAAGTTTAGTTAAAAAACTCCTAGTCATTCTCAGGCATTCCCCTTAGCCTTTTATATAAGCAGTGAAATAAAAACCAAATAACTCTCTTAATAGACAAAATCATTATTTCAAATCAATGCATAACAGCAAGCTGCATTTATTTATATAAGGGCCAGATAGTGCCAAGCTGCTGGAAAGGGTTGCTAGGGAGGGGAGTGCAGAAAGGCTAGTGACAGTCACAATTCTAGGGCTCATCTGAATACAATGAATAGACAGGGCTGGCGCCTCCCAAAGAGGCTCGGAAGGGGAAGGCAGGAAGCGAGGTCATGGTTCTATCCCATCTCTTCACAAGGCAACAGCTATGTACATGAAGTGCACATTGCAGTGGCCACATTCCTGCAACAGGACAAATTCATCCCTGGAGTAGCTGCCCCAAAATCCATGGAATTACACAAGGGATTAATTTAGCCAATGTCTCCTGGAGCTCCTGCAGATCTGGTACAGACTTTCGTCACCCCCAGCACAGGCCAGTGCCTTACAATGCCTAAAATAGCCACTGTGTTGCCAACTCTCATGACTTTACCACAAGTTTGCCAATGTTTGGTGTTTTTCTTAAAGGCACAGATTCTGGAGTCAAGTGATTATTTGAGAGTAAGTAAGTTTCTAACCTTATATTTTTGGAGAAAAACTTAAAAATATGAAGCAAATCTACCCTGAAAAAAAAGAGGACAGATAAAAAGATAAATAAGTTGTATTATGTTAAAAACAAAACTCTCATGATTTTTTATGGGCTGACTTATGATTCTTTAGTACTTGGGGTTGGCAATACTGTAAGAAGATATGTAACTCTACTGTATATTGTGGAATTAATGGTGCTAGACTGGCTTATATATCAGTAGTAACATAAATACTTATGCATTCTTTTGGTTTTACAGTTATCAGATTTATTGTATCATAATGTATACTCATATTGTATTAGTGACCAGTAGTCCTGCGGGGCATATAATCTACCCTAGAGGGATCATTTCATAATACATCAATAGAATAAAAAAGCCTATGGATTTTATGATAGAGCTGTAAAACAAATATTAGGTATTGTAACTAAGCTGTGCTAAAAGAAAGCCATTGCTCAACAAATTTACCATGCTGTGCATCGGATATACAATAACGTTGCAATCTCTAAGTTCAGATGCTTTGGGAGTTCCACTCACAGACAATTTGTAGAATCTGCCCCGTAATATCGAGAACTATTGTCTTGGTAGTTGACATGATTTTCAATAATTCTCATTCTCATTTCATTCCTGTTATTTATATAGCACCACAAAAGAGTACTAGGTATTTTACAGACATGTGCGATGACAGGCCTCAGCCTTGTCGAATTTATAGAATACAGTCCCGATCCTGCAAACAGCTTAACTTTATTCATACAAGAAGAAGTCTCATTGAACTCAGTGGGGCTATTCACACACGTTAATCCAAGCATATGTGCATGCTTGCATGCCTGGGGCCTCATGGGGCAATCCTGAAACTGCATCTACTTAGATTGACCCCCAGATCCCATGGGGAGGCAGCTGCAGTATCAGAGGATAAGGTCTCAATCCTGCAAAAACATATGTGTGAGAGTAATTTAAATAGACTTCAGTAGACTTTTTATCCTAATGTGTGTTTTGCAGGATCTGGCCCCACACAGTACAATAGGCAAAGGACAGAGAAGGGTGCGGGGAAGAGACGTGCACAGAAATGTTTTTTACAACACCTCTTATATCCTTTGTGTGGTATAGTCTCCTCACATATATTTATTTTTGTTTGCTTATTTTTTAAAACCTTGCCCTGTTTTCCTTTTTTGCTTTTAGTTTTCTTTAACTGTTGCCTATATTCTATTTCTAATCTGTGGCTATTTGATTGTTTCCCCTTTGATTGCTATAATATAAGCTAAATAAATTCTCTCTCTTCCAGCCTTTTTGTTCTTGTTGTTCTTTGAATAAATAACCTCTTCCCAGCCTTCTACTGCCCTATGCCTTGATCATGCAATGAGATGTATGAAGACAGACCTGTGCATCTACATTAAAATTGTTGGGGCTCTGTGTGGGTACAAGGGTATGTCTGCACACACCTCATTGCAGCACTGGGACTCAAATGCCAAGACTGCCTGCAAAAGTTACTTCCATCTATTTGAGAGGAAATATTAGGGAGAAAGGTTAATTTAATGATCAGTGCACAAAACTGGGACTCTGGAGATATAGGTTCAATTCCCAGCTCTGCTACAGACTTCCTGTTTATCTCTGGGCAATTCACTTAATCTCATTCCCACAATTCTCCATCAGCAAAATGGGGATAATAATGCTTCCTTTCGTCCACCTTTTGGCCGTGTTATCTATTTAAGTGGTAAACTCTTTGGGTCAGCAATTGCTTCTTACCATGTATACGTACACTGCCTACCACAGTGGGGCTCCAATCCTGGTTTGGGCCTTCAGTTGCTTCTCTACTACAAACAGTCATTTACCAAAAATGACCCAGATGATCACCCACAATAATTTCAAATGTCTCCTAGTTTTGAGAACAGGAGCAGGATGACAGGACTCTTGGTTCATTCAGTTTAATCTCCAAGTTGCACATGCAATGAGGCAGTGCTCTATCAAAATACAGTATTGACAAGTGATCAAAAACTATGAGTTAGACACCCAAAAATCATAAATTCATCTTTTAAATCTTCAGATTATATATAAAAACAATTTGGGTGTTCTTTCCTTTTGCCTTGTGGCTTCTGAGCACTTATGGGTCACATTTTTCATGTTTTCTCCACAACAGTGAAGACTAGAAACTTACTCTCTTTTTTTAATGAAAGCTAAGATTTTCATGCAATCGCTGCCCTCCAAGATCTGGAAAAACACCAGACATCATGAGGCTCTATCCAGTCACAATACTGGAAATTCTTTGTGTGTGCACTTTGGGCAGCTCGTGCATCCCAGTGGTATCTAGCATTTCATGCAAATAAATTTTAATGGCTTAAATCCCTTTGTACATTCATCCTGCATCTTTATTGATCTTGGGCACTTTTATGGCCCCCTTACTGTAGTACTTGAGCATCTCACAGTCCTTGGCACGGTTTCTAACTCCAACTCAGACTTGACACACACACATACCCTGCCCCTGGGCTGACTCTGACTCCAGTTTAACCTTCACATGACTTCTTCCCCTGACTCCGGCTGTGAACCTAGGTGTGACACCTGACCATGAACACAACCCTACTCTGGGCCCTTAGCTCAGACTGCCCACATTTGAGCCCTGCTAAGACATGCCTTGAATGTATGGCATCCTAGTATGCTGTAGATTTACATCCCAACTTGTTGTGCACTAAGTGTCCATGAGGACAAGCCTTGTAGCATATAACTTTTTTTAAGTAAGAAGATGAGCCCTTTCAGCTATTAATCTATATAACATAAACAGGAAATTCTGCAACTCTTTGCATAATATGCAGAGTATGATGTTTCTTAAAGCCATAACTCAATCAATGAATTATGTAGCTTGCATTATCTTAAAGGCATGTAATTTGATCTCCAAGCATGGGCAATATTTTGTGTTGCTCTTTAAAATTATTCAGACTGATGTTCATTTGTACAAACTATTCCTCAGTAGAGCCTTAGTTTGATGAAGTAAAGGATGTATTCTAATAGCAAATATGTTTACAAACTGACAATATATTATATTTGATCCTGTGTGACAAATGAACTAAGGAAGTGTGTAGTTTGGTGGGCTGATACAGCATCTCACTGGAACGACTGTGGCCTTAACTAATCAGTTGCTATCAGTTCAGCGAGATAATTTTCTCTTTTAAATTACAGTTTACAAAGAGTGTCAGATTTCAACAAAATTATGAGCACAGCATGGTCTGACTGAAAGAAAAAATAACCTTCTAGTCTGTGGTAACTAAGGGATTTTTACTGCAGATTCCTCTTTCTCAGAGGAAGAATGCCTACAGATTCCTTTATTTCATTAGAAACGTCAAATATGTAATCAACCCAGCAGTGAGACCTTGATTGCTGGGCAAGAAGGGTGGGCATTTTAAAATTAATTTAATCAGAGATTTAACAAACAAGATGTTCTTTCTAGGTTAGGACAGCTTTGTTGCAATTAGATAGAGTACAAAACAGAAAAATTAACCTGGCAGCTAAAGCAGTAACTAAAAACCCTACTGCAGTTACATAACCATAGTTTCTAAATTTAACATCTTCAGTGCCAGGACACTTGCAAGCCTCTGGGTAAAAAAAGTCCATTTCTTCATGCATCAAAACCAAGAACCTCATAACTGCCCTTTCAAGTTTGAACAGACATACACTGTCTGTCTCAAGCCATCTGTAGATTATCTCTATAATAAGAATATAAGAACAGAGGTATGGCCATAATTGGTCAGACCAATGATCCATCAAGCCCAGTATCTTGTCTTCTGACTGTGGCCAGTGCCAGATGCTTCAGAGGGATTGAACAGAACAGGACAATTTATTGAGTGATCCTGCCCCTGCCATCCAATCCCAGCTTCTGGCAGTCAGAGATTTAGGGACACCGAGAGCACAGGGTTACATCATGGCTAATGGTCTTTGATGGACCTGTAATGCAAGTTAAAGACACAATAAATATTTCAGTTAAATATCTGCCAAATGAATTCCTTATAATTTATGTGACAGGAAATAACTTGACTCACCTTCATGAAAATACCCCAGCACTCTACGGCATTCACCCCAAAACCGAGCAGCATCACTATTGTAAAGTGTAGTGGTTTCCACTATTACTGTAAAATACTGTAGTACTTTTTTAAAGGGCACAGACCACCTACATATGTTTTTAGACAAGAACTGTCAAAATAAACATTAAGAAACAGCAAAGTAAAACATCCAGAATGCTGAACAACATAATATTGAAAGAAATGCTGAAAGCTTGAGTGTATTTGTATCCAAATTAGCATCGCTGTCTAGTATTCTATGAACAGACACAACGAATAAAATATCTAAATAGTTTAAGCTATGGTTCAGTAAAACATAGATACCAAAACAGCTAACCTGTGTGCATGGTTCTCAGAACCCAGACGTAGAATAGCTAGCCTATGCGCTACCTCCAAATGTGGTAAAAATTACAAGCCCATTCTAGACACTGTCAGCAGTGGGAAAATGCCGATTAGCTCGTGATGCAATGACATTGCCAACAAACCATGTTCAGAAGTGTAGTTTCAGAGAATTACATCTTAAAATATGATAGCTTCCAAGTATATTGAAGGTCAAACTATAATAGAACTTGTTTTAAATGAAAGTCCTACCGTAAATATTACTGTATATAGAACTGCAAAGAGGCAGTGTTGTCCAGTACATAAGACACCGGACGGAAACTCAGAAAACCTTGGTTATCTTCCTAGCTCTGCCACTAACCTGCTGTGTGAACTTGAGCAAGTCACTGTACTTCCTTGTGCCTCTGTTTCCCTTCCCATGCTTTGTCCCTCTTGTCTATTTAACTTGTGTGGTATTTGGGCCAGAGACTGCCTCTCGCTATGTGTTTATACAGTGCCTAATATAATGAATCCCTGATCTTGGTTGGTGCCTCTAAGTATTACTATAATAAGATAATAAGTTATGCTAACTCTTGTAAAATACATTTCAGTAAAACCTCATTGTTTGCCTAACCTATCATGTATCTGTTTTGCAAAAGGACACAGCAAGCCCTCAAAACCTGCATTATCATAACCACTGAACTACTGCATATTAACAAAGTCAGCAAGAGCATTTTTCACAAATAAAAAAGATATATGCTGAAGTCCCTGAGAATTTAAGAACCAAGAAGCAACTTTAAGCATAGCAATAAAAAAACTCCATGAACTAAGAAGCGATATTTGGAAATGTCGGACTAAATGTGGGGCTGAACCTCATTTAGTATCCAGTATTTTATTTAATTTTGAATAATGCCTTGTTCTGATCAGTTAACAAACATAGTGGCCCTAATCCAACTCCCACTTAAAGTCAGGATCAGTTCCTTTACTTTGTAATTGGTTGACCACTCATAACATTAGTACATTCTTTTCGGTGCTGACATATTGTAGAACTTCACAGACAATAGGAATCTGAAGAGTGTCCTTATGAGACCTATATGGGTTTCACTCCAAGTCTGCAGGAAGATCTATATGTCATTATCTTTGCCTCACAAACTCTTCACGAGATTTAGAGAGAGATAAATACTCTATGTGCATAAATCACTATAAATTCATTGCTTTTGGAAGAAGTAAAATTATGATGTCTCTTCCTTCTTCTTCCTGGAATGAGAAAATATGTTTTTGTTAACACTGCCATTTCCTTCCCACCTCTTGTTTTTTGAATATTTTGATTCACTTTGGGTTGAACAGAATTTTTTGGGGGGTGGGAGGGGGTGGAAGGGGGAACTGCCAGAAGAATGAGAAATCAGTTATTTGCCCATCTCTAGCTATGGTTCCCATGTGCCACATAGATGGTGCCCAGAGGCCATCACTCTGCCACAGATACATAGAAAAGAATTTGCATGTTAAAGTCCTGTGTTTGTACAGTGCTTAGCAATACTCTAATTCAAATAATAATTAAGCATAGACAATTTACAATACTCAAATACCATTCAAATATATATAATACAAATATACAACTTAATAAACAGGTAATTTAGGGAGAAGGGACGTGCAGCCTGTTATCTTTAAGTGGCTGGTTCCAGTCCAGGCTTGGTACCTAAAAAGGTAAAATGAACCTACGACACCTATTTTGTGGTCTGTCGGAAGTGTACTGCTGGTTGCAGGTCAATTCATAAAGTACAGGTGCCAACAACCCAAGAAAAGAGAGAGCCACAATGGGCACCTCTATTGGGAGTCTTAGCAGGAGGACCAAAGGCTGAATGAGTCTGGAGAATAAGTGATTTTCTCACCCCTACAGAGAGCTCGGCTTAGTGAGGGTTGAGATAAATGGGCAGGGCATTGGGGGAAGCTTGTATTACTTCTGCCCATGCTGTACTTTAGCTGTGAATAAACAGAGATTTTCTATTTCCAAAGCTGTCAATCTTACATCATTCACAAACTAGAAAATAAAGAGAAATGTTGCTCAATTCCCACCATTCCCAGGTCTCCTGCTGTTACAGTGAATGTTGCCAGTCACATGCTCATGCTTCAGATCAAAACCAGGTGGCACAGTAAACTGGATTTAAACTTTGACCCTCAGTTCCATTCTGGTGCACATCTTTTGCTCAGCAAAAGAAAATAAAGGTTTCACTGGTAACAAATGCCTTTCACTCAGCACAAAACTCATTAACAGATCTTTTACCCCCTATCTCAAATATTTGTGCACGGTGTGAATCTTCTCCCACAGCACCAGCTGTAAATGGAATTTGATAATGAATTTGTTTTCAAGATTCCAATATTGCATTTAGTTCCTATTTCCTTTTAGAACAAAAATGATAAAGAACTAGAAAAAAAGAAATTGATGGACCTGTCTAGCTACTATAGGGAACAAAATGACTGCTGTGTAGTGTCACAGCTAATAATGCTTCAGATTCAACTGAAATAGCATTGAAAAAAATAGTCAAACAGGAACCTTTCATGTCTGACTTCATATGTCAGCGACCCCAAGCTATGTGCTCTTTCTGTGAATCTCTGAGCTAAGTATTTCCAGCTACAGTAGTTCAAATACACAGAACAAGAAAAATCAACAAAGAATAAGACACAATGAACCGTCTAGAAATACCACGTAGCTGGTACAATGGAGCAGGGAATACTGGCTACTTTGCACTACTGAAAACAGCTTGGTGCAATTTTGTTTTGTTTTTAATAAAATGGTGCATTCCAGATCTAGAATGGTATATCTGACTGCACAATAAGAGCAGTATGGAACCTACACTCCCAAACCACAATCTAAACTAATATAATATGTTCCTCGCAGCCAAAAAAGGAACTCCTATGAGTCCTAGCTCACTTCCTTCTATTATTATTATTACTATTTAATATTTGTATTGTAAGAGAGGGTTTCAAAGCTCCACCCAGGGATCAGCACTTAGTCCATTATTATTCATAATTGTGATGAATTTCATAAATAAGCAAATCCAAATAGAAGGTGGCATGAAGTTGATCTATGCAGACGATAGTGCTAATGGCTGATACTGAGGAAGATTTGGTCCATACAATTGCCTGGAACAGGGAATTAACTATCTAAGGCCTCAAAATGAGTACAGAAAAGGCTCAAGTCATATGGGGGACTCATGAAGAACCAAGATAGATGAATATCAACATCAATGGCCAGCACCTAAATCAGGTTTCTACATTTAAGTACCTTTGGGGCTGGTTATCAGCATATGGGGAGATCAACACAGAATTGTAAACAAGGCTGCTAAGCATTGGAGAAGCTTGGTGCAAGATAAATAGAATGATGTAGGATAAATGGATGCCCAGACTACTTAACGGACAATTATACAAAATCATTATAAGACCAGTTCTTATCATGGAGTAGAGACAGAGATGTACTTGAGAAGGCTTGAAGCCATTGAAATGAGATGTTTAAAGCAGTGAGAGAGGTGACATTACTGGTCCAGATATGGAAAGATGTCATCAAGCGTGAGACCAAGGTCTGTGGTATCAGACAGAAGCTGCAAGAGAGAAGGCTGAGATAGTATGGGCATGTACAAAGGATGGATGAAGGGAATCCTCCTAGGGAGGCATTTGAGACCAGAGTTTATGGGCGGGACAAGAAGACCCCTGAGAAAATGGTGGATAGACTGTGTACTGGAGGAAGATGTGGATATGGAATGAACGCTGGACTGGCAAAACAGGAAATGACTGATCCAGCAACCCTACCCCAGCTAATTGGGACGAAGAAGCGGAAAGATTATAGCAGCACCTGCGGGCCGCAATCAGGGATCAGAGCCCCATTGTAGTAGGCAATCTACACATTCAATGATCTCTCACAATAGTTCATGAAAAGTGCATTTATTTTTCATGTATCAGAGGGGTAGCCGTGTTAGTCTGAATCTGTAAAAAGCAACAGAGGGTCCTGTGGCACCTTTGAGACTAACAGAAGTATTGGGAGCATAAGCTTTTGTGGGTAAGAACCTCACTTCTTCAGA
>NC_048300.1:100685717-100697642 GCF_013100865.1 Trachemys scripta elegans
ATGCTGTCATTTGTTTTAATAAATTACATCCCATATTGTCTCTCTGAAAGTGGAAATTTCTGAATTCTCAGTACAAGATAAATGGCAAGGTACATCAATTGTACCTCACATTTAGTCAGCCTGGATGTGGCTGTCTCAGATTCAGCATGTGAGGATTTATAATTCCCAAAGTCTCCTTTGTACTGGTGCAATCTCTGATATGTTGATTT
The DNA here is from genome assembly GCF_013100865.1 of Trachemys scripta elegans. NCBI lineage: Eukaryota > Metazoa > Chordata > Testudines > Emydidae > Trachemys > Trachemys scripta. The sequence goes on from NC_048300.1 coordinate 100,685,927, forward strand.
TGAGATAAGGGTTTTGAAGGGGAGCAAAGAATGCAATTCTTGGTTCAAGTTGCATAGAATTCTAGCCTGCCATGGAGTTTTTTGCCCTTTGGCCTGTAAATAATTTGGCATACAAATATTATTTTATTTATTAAGAGACTTAACAGGGATATATGGCTCTTTCTGCACACCACACACAAAAAACCCCACCTTTGTCAGGAAAACAAAGGTGTGGGGCGGGTTTAGATTCACAACAGCTCAGTAGTCAGCGCAGGCACCTCTGAGGTGTATGCCAGCACTTGATTGCAATGTAAATATACAATGATCTGTACAAGGAAACTACTTTTCATAGTATGGCAGATATGGCGATTTTTTGCAATCTGCTTTTTAAAAAACATATGGAACTAAGATCTTTAGTTTTAGTATCTTTGGAGTTCATTGTATTAAATGCAAAGTTTATGTATTATTGTGGCCCAGGATTGCATGTAACTTCTCTAGAGGGGAGATGGGATATGAACTCTGGGAAGTGTTAGGAACTTAAAAGGACTATACTAAACAATATGCCAGACAAGACTGGACTTTTGGGACAAACAGTATCAAGTGTTCACCTGGGGAATTTCTAGGGGGCAGTGAAGGCAAATTCCCGCTTCTGTTTTTGCAAAAACTCAACCTTTTAAACCTATTCCCTGAGGAGGGAGTGTCACAGTTATACTGATTACCTGTTCCCGAAGGTTGGAGATCAAAGGCCTAAGCTGTATAGAGAAACAGGTTGATATGCCCAGTCAGTGTGTTTCTTCTGAGCTGAGGCTGTTATGAACTTGTAACCTCAAAAAAAACCCTTGGTGGGATTTGAGGGACTGACTTCTACAAGAGCCCTTGTTAGAGTTGGGTGTGGTCTCTGGTTAGCTTATTAGCATGCAGATTGGTTCTGTTTTTAAAATGTTTTCTCTGTAATGCTTTCACATTAAGAATAAATGTGCTTGCTAATAAAGAGCTGTGTGGTAACTTATAGATGTGGGTGATTATCTGGGAATAGCTTTCAGAGAAAGCAAAGCTCCAGACACTGCCTATTTAGGCAAACTGGCTTACTGGAAATATCGCAGTGTAAGCAAGGAACTGTATAGTCTGGAAAAATCTCTAGTCAGGAGGGAGAGAGTGTGAGTCTCCACCCAAGAGAGGTGACAGCTGAGGAGCTGGAAGTCTACAGTGGGTGTTCATGGTGGACCACGGAATAGAAATAGTGGTGCAGTTGCCTTGAACTGTGATACATATCACAGAATTATAAAATTTGGGGCTGGAGTAGATCTATTACGTAAATTGGTCTTTCAGCTAACTAAGGCTGGATTGTTCCCTATGGTATATTTACTAGTATTTTGTCCAATCTAGTTTTGCCCAGTAGAATACCACTGTGATCCACAAAGCCTGAGCTAGGTGCTTAGGCTCCCTATACAATGAATGAGGAGAGACAGCTGCCCTAGAATGCAATCCACAAAGCCAGCATGCTAGGTAGGAAGGTGCATAAGCTAGCCAATGGGAGATGCTGACAAGAGGGGTTTGTCCTAAGCCCCACCCCTCTGTCAAAGATAGGCACCTAAGTCCAATCTGCCAGGAAGGTGCCTACCACTGCTTGTGATCCACAAACCAGGGAAAGATAGGTACTCCTCCAGGTAATTTGCATGAGAAGCCAATCCAGTAGGTCTGCACAGAGGCTGCCTAGATCTACACAAAACATGCAGTGAGGTTGATGATCCCTGTTCAAATCAATTTTTCCTCATCACACAGAGGGGGGGACTATGAACTAGCAGTCTCCTACATGTGAGGTGAGTCTGCTAGCTACAGGCTTAACAGTTATAATGGATGTCTATCCACCTTCCCTTCTGGGGCTATGTTGTATAGTCTATGCAGCCTCTGACTGTGCTTAATGCCATAGGTGGCAAGATATATGGGCCTGTGGTGCCTGTGCTCCAGAAATATTTAGGAACATGGGCCAGGCTCCAACAATGTTTGGGCTTACCATGCTTTGGAGGGCTCCATGCTTCAGGGGGACGTGCGGTCCAGGGCAGCCTAGGGGGTTAGCAGGGGGCCTGGCAGCAGCAGCAGTGAGCGACCAGGCCCCAGCCTGCCCCACTTCACTCTGCCCCGCCAGCTCCTGGTGTCGCTTGGGGGAGGGGGCAGAAGCCGGAAAGAGGCAAGGTGGGGGCTTGGGGAAGGGTAGAATGGGGGTGAGTCGGGGAGGGGGCGGAGCAGGGGCAGGTTGGGGCTGGGTTGCTCGCTGCTGCCAGCACCAGGCCCCCCCGCTAGCCTCCCCAGGCCACCCTGGACCCCGCATTCACCTGAAGCATGGGGCACCCCAAAGCATGGGGCTTGGGGTGTTTGTCCCGGTCCATCCTATGGACAGGATGGCTCTGCTTGGACTCATTGTGGGCACCACCAAAAATTATATAAACCTGGTGCCCATGCTTAATGGATCAGGCCCTGCTTGTGAGCAAGATGAAGGAGTGCCTGTCTTCTGGTTTGTGGATTGCTCTGGGCCTTAGGTGGAGATAGGGGCCTTGATGCCTAGAATGAGGCAGCCATGTGCTTGCTCAGAGGCAGAAACAAAGGTGCCTAAGGAAATTTTACTACAAAAACTTATGCACCAAGTGAGTTTAGGTATATACAGGTTAGGGAAGAACTAGGTAGGAGTTTTATGTATCACAGTGGAGCCTAAAACAGGATTTAGGCACTTAAACCTGGGGATTAAGCACCTAAATATCTTTGTGGATCTGGGACTTTGTGGTTACTCCTAGGAAAAACTATTTTCAAGCAGACCCTCTCTTGCTTCAAGCTTCTCTGTGACCCTTGTGACCCTACTGACTACAGCCAGGATCCATGTAAATGTAAAAATCTGTCCACATGGAGCAGTTTGCAGATCAGAGACAATCATTTTTGAGATTTGAAATGTTTCAATGTCTATATTTACATTATGAAAAACAGACGGCTCCAGGTTTTTAGCCGCACTAACCAAAAAAAAAAAAAAAAGGGCCGGAGTGCCACCCCTTGAGGAGTGCTGCCCCTAGGCACATGCTTGGGACGCTGGTGCCTAGAGCCGGCCCTGATGGAAAAAAGACAAACATTCCATAGATAAAGTCCACTGTGTGGGAATCTGCTTTCCTGTTATTCCAAATTAAGGACTCAATCCTGGAACCTAGATGTAGCTGAAATGTTTCATACAAATAGTTTTTCCATAAAAAAAAAATGGCCTTTGAACACAAATTAAAATTTCCCCTCAACATTTTCAATGTTATCAAAATGTTCTATTTTTTTTTTAATTTTCCATTCTGTATTTTATTGAAAACTTTTACCATTCATTTTATTTATATTTTCTCATTCTTTTATCAATCATTTTTGAAAATTGTTGTTTCCTAAAAATATAGTTTTCACACAGACCAATACCCCCCAAAAATCTGAGAATAGATTCAAAATTATGTAAATTATGTAACATTTAATTGTTTAAAGTCATAAGCATAAGTAGTAAACTTGTCTAGCAAGTTTACCCACCTTCCCCTTCTACTACTGTCTAATGCTCTCCAAAAAAAAAAAAAAAAAAGAATTTGGAGACATCATGACTTAGGGGCAAATCCTGAACTCTTGCTCTATGGCCACCATTCCTGGTAGACCATCCAATGATACAGGAAAGCGGTGTATAGGAATCCCACACAGGGGTGCTGCACCTCTGTCCACTTCAGAGCTGTGTTCTATGGAAACTCCTGATAAACATGCAGGAAGGTTTTGGGGGACAGGGAAAGCTGGGGGAGGGCTAGAGAAATAGCTGGTGAATCCATCAGTCAAAACTCCCTTCAGGAAGTAGGTGAAAAGTTTGATAGCCACCATCTTGGCTAGCAAACTGGGAATTGAACTGGAGACCTCTAGAACTAAAAGCAGAAGCTGCTAAAATTCCCAAGGCAGTGGTGGGGGTGGGGAGGGCAGGGGAAGAAGTAACAATTCACTGTCTGAGAGTGGCACGAAGTGGGACCTGGGGCACAACCTGGTGTTACAGAAACAGCCAGAGATGTCAGTGAGAGATGTGTGCAAGCACAGCTTGCATGATCAGACCCTCTGTCCATATTTTGGCAAGTATCCCATTGAGGTATTGTTTTTGTAGTAGCACTACTACATGATTTAGTCCTGTAGTATCAACATTTGCAGAGTACAGACCCATTACTGCAGAATAATGTCAATTTTTGTTTGTTTGTTTTTTATTAATTTTCTAGAAGGATAATCCCCTGGTAATTATCCTACTGTGCCCCTGCTTCTCCTCAGTAGCCATGGGAAATGAACTCCTTCTCATAACACTGGGAGACACAGTAGGATTTGCAAACACCGTTTTTTCATTATGTTAGTTTACCAGTGAATTGTATGAAGTAAGAGAAACATCAGCACTTTTTTTTTCATTTTTTGTTAAGTCGCATGGTGTTTTTGCTGTTGGGGAAAAATGTATAAATAAGTACAAAATGAAATCAAAGATTACTATTTTACTAATCCCATTCTTGAATACATTTTAGTTTGACAGCTCACTTTCTTTAGTCCTATTGCTTAGTCCAGTCACCTCAGCTCTCATTTTTGTTTGCATTTTTATTCTAACAGGATATTAAATCTTTCTCCTTCCCTTCTCTCTCTCCCTCTCCCCCCACCCCCACCCCGGTGTGTGTGTGTGTCTGAGTGAATCCAAGGATTTAATAGAACTCCTATTTTTGGTATCAACACTCTTGCCAATTTTTTTACATAACACAAACTCTAAACCCTTCCAAGCAAGCTGAGATTGGACTTGAATATACTTATTACTGCAGGACCAGGCCTCACATTGGTACATGTTCACTTACATTCACATTAAAGTTATTCATGAGACTTATTCAAGGCAGCAGGGCCTGGTGAACAAAGAGCACCCAGGGAATTCTAGACCAAAGATACTGGAGCAAATTATTAAATTATCAATTTGTAAACACAAGGAGGGTAACAGGATAAAAGAAATAGCCAGCACAGGTTTGTCACAATCAAATCGTGCTAAACCAACCTAATTTCCTTCTTTGACACGGTTTCAGGCCTAGTGGATAAGGGGGAAGCAATAGATGTGATATATCTTAATTTTGGTAAGGCTTTTGACACATTTCCACATGACTGTCTCACAAGCAAACTAAGGAACTGTGGTCTGGATGAAATTACTATAAAGTGGGTGCACAGCTCTTTGAAAGACCCTACTCAAAGAGTAGTTATCAATGTTTCTGTGTCAAGCTGGAAAGACGTATCTAGTGGGATGCCACAGGGTTCAGTCCTGGGTCTGGTACTATTTAATATTTTAATTAAAGACTTGGTAATGGATTGGACAGCATGCTTATAAAATTTGCAGATGACACCACACTGGGAGGGATTGCAAGCACTTTGGAGGACAGGATTAGAATTCAAAATGGTCTTGACAAATTGGAGAATGCATCTGAATTTATCAAGATGGAATTCAACAAACACATGTATAAACAAAGTATTTCACTTAGGAAGGAAAATCAAATGTAGGACTACAAAATGGGGAATAACCAGCAGTACTGCTGAAAAGAATCTGAGGGTCATAGAGGATCACAAATTGAATAAGAGTCAACAATGTGATGCAGTTGCAAAAAAGGCTAATATCATTCTGGGGTGTATTAACAGGAATGTTGTATGTAAGCCTGGGGAGGAGGGGGTTAATTGTCCCCTCTACGAGGCACAGGTGAGGCCTCAGCTGGAGTACTGTGTTCAATTCTGGGTGCTAAACTTCAGGAAAGATGTGGACAAATTGGACAGAGTCCAGAGGACAGTAACAAAAATGATAAAAGTTTTAGAAAAAAACCTGACCTATGAGGAAAAATTTTAAAAAACTCAGTGTGTTTAGTTTTGAGAAAAGAAGACTGAGGGAGGAACCTGATAAGAGTCTTCAAATACATTAAGGGCTGTTTTAAAGAGGGCGGGGATCAATTGTTCTCCATGTCCACTGAAGGTGGGACCAGAAGTAAAGGGCTTAAACTGAAGCAAGGGAGATTTCGGATAGATATTAGGGACTATAAGAGTAAGGCTTCCAAGGGAGGTTGTGGATTCCCCATCATTGGAAGTTTTAAAGAACAGATTGGACAAACACCTGTCAGGGATGGTCTAGGTTTACTTGGTCCTGCCACAAATCAGGGAACTGGATTAGACAACTTCTCAAAATCCCTTCAGACCCTATGTTTCTATGATTCTATGATCTCCATGCATTTCAAAATTCATTCAACAAACTGCCAGGGGACTAAGATGTTTGGGGTATTTTTTGTGTGTATTTTTTAAATCTGACTCAAAACTTGACTAGTCCCGTCTATTGTGTAGTCTATTGTGCTGGGCAATCTATTTATGGCATAATGGAAAAGCAAAACTCGACTGATAGGAGTTGAGTGCTTGGCAGTAGCAGATGCAGTCAATAGTCTAGTCATGAACAAACTGTCAAAAATTCAATTAAAATAAGGATGCATTGTATTTTGTTACTTTGTCATAGGCTGAGGTTTGCAAAGGGGCCTAAGGGAATTATGTGCCCAACTTTGATTAAATTCCAGGGGGATTTGAGAGCCTAATTTTCTTAGGCTCCCTTGAGAAATCACAGCACTGGTGAATAAAATGTATGAGGTCAGACAATCACAGTAAATTTCATTATGATCTTCCTCTTCCACCATCAGGTAAACAACTACTTGAGTTTCATTATTTCCTTCTTTTTAAAATTTAATTCAGGACCCAGCTCCTCAAAGATATTAAGGCACTTAACTCTCATTGATTTCCTTGGGAGTTAGGCACCTATCTACGTTTGAGGAGGTGGGCCTATAGTCTCATTTTTGCAGGATTTGAAATTATTATCCAAACTACAGTTACAGTCAAAGGGGTGTTATTTCATATCTCTTTTGCACTTTGTTGTAACCACATGAGCAATTGGTGAAAAATGCAATTGCAGCTACAGATCCCAGAATCTTAGACAAAGGGCAAGAATTCAGCCTTGCTTCTAAGACTTTCACCTTCTTCAAGGGAAGCATGGTAAAGGAAAGTGGTGAGGTCAGTAGATTAAACAGCAGGTATCAATAGGTCTCTGATTTCTAAGGAGACTGGGACTTCTAAGAAGGGTGGAGAGAAACACACACATCTGCTATCACCCATCAAGCTTTCTTTCAATAATTTATTAATATATTCAAATCTGTAAAAATCTCTAGCGGGCCCAGTCCATGCACTTAGCTTCTCTACAATCTAAATGAGGAAGATAAAAGATTGGAACTCCAAAGATGATCTTAATTTTAAGATGGAGAGCTTCTGCTGCCCTTCCCCCTGATTGTCAGCATGACATCCCATTGCCTTCACTCCATCCTTGCAAATATGCAATTCAATAGATATGCTGGAGGGATAACTAACCAGAGCTCAGTAACACTATCTCTATGACAATCATTTGCTACTCCAATAGATCCTGAATTCAAATTCCTGTATTTTTGCTGGAACATCATTTTGTTAGATATTGGCTGCATTTACCTTTCCAAGTCCTAGTCACAACTTACCCCTGTACAACCAAGCTTTTCTATGTACGCCATGTCCAGGGCCGGCTCTGGCTTTTTGGCTGCCCCAAGCAAACAAAACAAACAAACAAACAAAAAAACCTGCGGCGCGGCTGGAGCACGGGTGCAGGGGGACCGGCTGGGGGTGGGGGGATGGGGAGGGAGTGGGTGGGAGAGAGAGAAAAGGGGGCGGCCAGGGCTACAGCGGGGGCACTGCCACGTGGCCCCTCCCACTGCACCGCCTCCTGCCGCTAGGGTTCCGCTCAGGTCGGCGGGGAGGGAAGGAAGAGGACTGCCGTGCAGGGCGCTCCGGTCCTCCGCACCGCTGCCCCCTACAGGGCGGCCGGAGCAGAACAAAAAAAAAAAACGTCCGAATGCTGCCTCGAACAATCTGCCGCCCCAAGCACCAGCTTGCTCAGCTGGTGCCTGGAGCCGGCCCTGGCCATGTCATTCACTTCATCTGGCAAGAAGGTATGCAAAGTTGCAGAATCGAGGAGCTGGAGACTTTATTACTTGTAAAGACTGAGTAATAACCATTTTTATTTCCTTTTTTTCCAAGTGTCCATTGGTGGCCCTGGGTATAGTAATTAGAAAACTCAGAGCAGGAGTGAGATAATTTTCTTTTACAAGGAAACCTTTGCTTTTACTGCTCCATGAATGCAAGACAAGGTCTATTAAAATGACATTAAAGTTGAGTTGCCAGCTTGAATTAGAAAATAGGTTTCAAACAACTGAAAAAAGAGGGTAAGGATATAGTAACAGGCTGATAGTATGCATAAGGAGGAGTAAGAACTGGAATAAACAACTTCCTAGATTAATTTTTCCTCCATTCTCCCTCACTCTTAATATCCATTTTAATAGTTTTCACTATGCATCTGTCTATGTATACAGACCTATACATTTACGTTCACACACACTTCTTTGAAAGAACACATTTTCAACTGAAGAAAAACCAGACTGTTCTGTAGATAATCTTTGTCTATGACAAAGTATCTGATGCTCCTCCATTAAAAATAAAACATACACCTTCACTCAGTGGCCTAGGCGTCTTAAAATAGGGTTTTATCTGATGCCGAGACATTCAGAAGCTCAAAAAAAAAAAAAAGTTCCTCCTTGTGACTATTCTATGTTGCTATTCTGATTCCATTTTCATTAGCAACAGTCATTCTTCAGTTTCATAATTTTATTGCAAGACACTTGTTTTCTTATGAGTAAATGTTTATGAAGCTTTTGTTTGTTCTCCTCAAATCAAAATCAATGAATTTCAGCAATAAAGACAGTTGGAAGGAAACGCCCAAATAAACTGAATATATTTTTTCAACCCTTTTAAAAAGTTGATTTCCCCCTGCCCTCCAATCCAAAGGTTTCAACAGGTCACCATGCTACTATTTTTCACACAATCCTTAAAACTCTGGAGGAGCTCCCATCACCACCTGAGAGGACAGTCATACATTTTCAATCTGTTGAAAATAATTGTGTGGAAAAACTCATTCTGTTGCTTCCAGACACAATCCAATCAGTGTAATGGTTTTTGAGAAAGAGGGAACTTTATTCACATTTCATTCATGTAAAGAATGAGATAATAGAGGACTTTCATGGTGGATGAGCACCCTGAAGGTACTGCAGTTTGCTGCAGCATACATAAGGCCTTGCTGGGTTCATTGCATAAAGAAAAATCTCTCTTAATTTGTACTTTTCCCTCAGGCTTCAAATGCATTTTTTTTTAAATGGACTGAAGCAGGAACTAAAGGGATTTGCACCCCAATGAGACTCTCCCTTTTGAATGACAGCTTTGCTGCTTTGGGAAAACTTACCATAATTCTCGTGTTTCTTTAATGAAGTAAAATTGATGTAAACTGCAGATACCTGGGCCCTTGCCATCGAACTTGGATAATTATTTCCCAATCAAAAAAAGAACATACTGTTTTCCTTTGGCATTCTCTGTGTCCATTAGCTTTGTTATTTTAGCTTTAATCGAAATTCTATAATCACAGAGTTCAAAAGCAGAACAGTTTTAAGCCCGTGCACTGCAGCAATAACATCGCCTTAGAGATCTACTTATTTGACAAATAAGAATGTTCCTTTGCTTTTTTATAGCACACCGTTGTTCTCAGGCTCTCTTTCATTATAGTGGGAAAGGTAGCCACCACTTTAATTAAGGTTGAAAGGCAGTGTCCATAACAATCCTCTCTTCAGTTGTTCATACCTTTCTCACAGAAATTCCTGCCAGGCTGAAACTGTCCAGGTTTGCTCTCAGAGGCAATTTATTTTAGAAAGCGTATCTCAGAAATATTTTTTTAATAAATAAATACACTGATTTGTAATTTTGGAGAGGTTAACTTTAAAAATGGCTGAACAGAAATTGTTCTAACTTGGCTTATTTGATAGATCTCACTATTGCCAATTAATTATAATTAACACTAGTGGTGATGATGATGAAGAGGGATTTGAACGACTTAACTGGCATAACAGCTATGCTAAAATGAAGAGCGTATTCTAGGAAAAACTTTCTAATATGGAACATGAGACACCTGTGCTTTATAAACTGTGTTAGTTTCTAATTTGTTTCTAGGTGTAATTCAAGTTGTTAATTTTAAACTAGAAAGCTGCATGTGTTTTGGTTACTGATATTAAGGCATTATTTCTGTTTCCCCACTGGTCTGACATAAATCTATTGAATTTGCAAATACTACTTATTTACTCAGGGTTAAATTCATCCCTGTGTGGAGAGCTCACCAACTTGGTAGTAACTGGGGATTCAACACAGCTAAACACATTACCCTCTAAAGCTTGAGTTAAAGAACCAAGTCCAGTGTCTGGGAGCTGTATCAGACCTATATTCTCTTTAGATTGGGCATAGAGAAGGAGAGACACTACAGTGGGTTACACATAGACATTGTGTTGACCCCCTGCATAGTAACCTTCAGACATTTGCTTGAAGAGGTGGTTTAGGGCTGGGGAAGGAATTCAGCTACTTTTAAGATTTATATAACTCTATGGGGGTTTTTAGTTGACATTGTATCAATCAAGCTTATTTTCATTTTTGCTTTGTGCTTACAAATATACACCTAGAAGCTGAGATAGGTGCACCTTATAAAATAAGTAATAAAACTTAATAAGGGCTGGGAAAGTGCTTTTACTGAAGTGGTTGTGAAGTTACATGGGTCTCTGAACTGTATAGGTTTCAAAGAGCTTCTGATGCCTAATGGAAAAGTCCTGCTTATTTGCCATATTTCCTGATTTATTTCCTTGTCTCACTTTGTATTAGCTGGGATATTTACATAAAAACATACCCTTGTTCCTTATGAGTTCATCTGCTGCTTATTCTTGTGCTGAAGTTGAAATAATCCTATGTTTGTGACATTGTTATCACCTCTACAGGAAACAGTTGTGAAATCATAAACAAAGGATTATGGCTTCAAGTAGGCAATAAGTACCAGGAGCTGATGAACTCTTAAAAGCAAATATTTCCAGTAAGAAAAACATAGAGCAAAAAATTATAATCAGAATTTAGAATCAACAGGTCTTTCAGAGAGAATAATGATGGTTAAAATGCTTTTTTAGTAATGTATGGATACTGATGATAGTAATTAATATTACTGTTTATTCTGCCCTTTGTGGCTGCAACAATTTCTTTTTTAGCTAGCTCCACTATGTTTTGAAAAACGGATCCATCCCAGGTTTGGCCAATCTCTAAAAAGAAGCTCTTGGCTTGCTAAACAACTCCTTGCCTTTCAGAGTTGGAACTAGACAAGTCTAGTTAGACATCCTGAGGGTGGAATTTGACTGTGAACAGGAGCAGCACAAAGTCTCACTGTAGCTAACTCATGCAATATTTACTATTTTATGGAAAGCCCCAGATCCTGGAGGCAAATGATTACATGAGAATCTCATTTGTTGTGTGTGAGAGAGAGATAAGTATGTTTTTAGCTGAGCTGGTTGTGGGGGGGGAAATTTAAAATATGACCCAAGTGCACCCTGAAGGCTCAAAAGGAAAGTAAAGAACCCTAATTTTTTTATTGTAGGTTAATCACATGATTTTGGGAGACCCAGCTCATCAATTTTCATTATTTAAGGTTGGCAATACTGAAGTCTATGCATCACTTAAGTCCCATTTAGGCAGGGCCGGATCTGGCTTTTTGGCCGCCCCAAGCAAAAAAAAAAAAAAA
>NC_048300.1:100712546-100911671 GCF_013100865.1 Trachemys scripta elegans
AGCCGCGCCGCGGGGGCCGCGCCGGGGGGGGACACACGACCCTAGCCGCGCCACGGGGGCCGCGCCGGGGGGGGACACACGACCCGAGCTGCGCCGGGGGGGCCGCGCCGCGGGGACCGGGCCAGGCTGGAGCCGACCCGAGCCGCGGGGGCCAGGCTGGAGCCAACCCGACCCGAGCCATGGGGGCCGGGCCGGGCCGGTGCCAGGCCGCGCTGTGGGGGGCCAAGCCGGAGCCGGGCCGCACCGCGGGGGCCGGGCTGGAGCCAAGCCGGGCCAGAGCTGCTGGGGCCTGCGGGAATGGGCCGCGCCTCCCCTAGCCCTTCTCGCGCCCCCACCACCCCAGCTTACCTTGTGCTGCCGACCCGCCCCTGCTTCTTTTCAGAAGCAGGGGAGGGGGCGGAGCGTTCAGGGGAGGGGAGGAGGGGGAAGTGAGCTGGGGGCGGGGTGGACAGCTGCAGCGCGGGGCCCTTTTGGCGCGGGGCCCAATTCAGCCGAATCGGCTGAATCGTCCTAAAGCTGGCCCTGTCCTGGATTCCCTTCCCCCTCATATTAGCCTCCCAGGGGATCCTGCCCATCAGTTCCCTAAGGGAGTCAAAGTCTGCTTTTCTGAAGTCCAGGGTCCATATTTTGCTATTCTCCTTTCTTCCTTTTGTGAGGATCCTGAACTCAATCATCTCATGGTCACCCAGATTGCCACCCACTTCTACTTCCACTACCAATTCTTCCCTGTTTTTAAGCAGCAGGTCAAGAGCAGAACGGCCCCTGGTTGGTTCCTCCAGTAGTTGCACCAGGAAGTTGTCCCCAACACTCTCCAAAAACTTCCTGGATTATCTGTGCACTGCTGTATTTCTCTCCCAGCAGATGTCAGGGTGATTGAAGTCCCCCAGTAGAATCAGGGCCTGTGTTCTGGAAATTTCAGTTAATTGTCCGAAGAAAGCCTTGTTATCTCATCCTCCTGGTCTGGTGGTCTATAGCACACACCCACCACAACATCACCCTTGTTGCTCTCGCTTCTAAACTTAACCCAGACTCTCAACAGGCTTTTCTCCAGTTTCATACTGGAGCTCTGAGCAATTATACCACACTCTTACATACAGTGCAACTCCCCCTCCTTTACTGTCCTGCCTGTCCTTCCTGAACAATTTATACCCATCCATGACAGTTCTCCAATCATGTGAACTACTCCACCAAGTCTCTGTTATTCCAATCACATCATAGGTCTTTGACTGCTCCAGGACTTCCAATTCTTCCTGCTCGTTTCCCAGGCTTCTTGCGTTTGTGTACATGCACCTAAGATAACTAAGATATGATCCTGCTGTACTGTCCAGATTTGTGAACACATGTTCATCACTTATAGCAATGTTGGGAAGCAATCTATTAATTTCAGCCTTACACTAAAAGTAATAGGGTTCATGGAAATTTTCTAAATTTCAAAATTGATGAAATTTCAAGTTTCAAAATTCAAAAAAAACCCAGGAAACATTTTGACACCTTTCATGTGGAACTCCCCTTCCTCTTCTCCCCTAATTTTTCAACAATCTGATTAATTTTTGTTTGTAATTCTGGCATTCAACATACTTGAAATTTAAAAAAAAAATATCAGAAAGAACTTTTGAAAAAAAAATGTGCATGACATTTCCCCCTTCCCCCAACCAGCTGTAACAACTAGAAATGTGGGACAAGTTAATGTGGAACTCCATTGGAGTTAATGTGGAAACTTTGACTTTCACCTCAGCAGATCTAAACATGCTGATGTTCTTTGAATCTGAAAAAAACATGCAGAAAATGGTTTCCTTCTCATGAATCCAGAAATGCATCTCATCTATTTACCATAATAAATGTAACTGAAGAAGAGGGAATGGAGCTCCAGAAAGGAAAAGAAATTTTTGTGTTGACATATGTATATTATTGTGCACCATTGTGTCAGATATACAAACAAATAGCATACATGGAATACCATTCCCATAGCATTTTAAACATGCAACTAACTTTGGGTCGTGTGTGGGAGAGGGGGTCAAGGTACATATTAAGTGCACTGCTTAGGTTATCTTTAGCTATCATTGGTAACCAACAAGCTGTATGTTTGAATTTCTCTGCCTTGGATACACTTTAGTCTGAAAACAAACCATTAGAAGTTAGTTTTCTGTCTCTTTATTTCTCATAACTTGACAGACTGAAGAAAATGAAAGACAGAGAGATTGCCTGTCTTTTCCCCTTGCTCCCTTTCTTTTTCAATTTCTTCTATAAAAGGAAAAAATGAAAGCCCAATAAATATAGCTGAGGGAATGATGCCTGTGTTGTTGCTACATTGCACATATTCTTATAGCCTTCTAAATCGTAAAATGTTAACAGCAAAACTAAATCTTGACATGTTGATAGCTAAAACCATACTGCAATATGGCACATCAATTGCCTGTTATGTTTTTGAGGACCAAAAAATATTCTCTTCTGTACCATTAACATAAATCAAACTGGTTAAATCACTTTAATACTCCAGGTGCCTTATTTCTTTTTTCAGATGGCACAATGGTTGATGTCAATTTTGGGGGATGGGGAGAGAGGGAAAGGGAAATCATATAGCTTGTAGATTTGCAGAGGGGTTATGCACACAAATCAAGCTCAATCAGTTTGTCAGATGAGCATTTCACATTAAACAAAATAATAACCTGTCATAAAACTTTAAACAGTTGCTTTTTTGCCAGGTTTCAAGAGAGCAATATAGGGCTGTAACTATTGTACCACAGCTGCATTTCTTAAACTAAGAGCAAACAATTTTAAAGGCTTTCATCAGACAGGTCCTTGCCAGATGTGGATTCTAACACTGTTATGCAAAAGGAAAAGTACCAGCTTTCCAAAACCTCAGAACTGATGAATTATAGCTTGCAAAAAATAAAAATAAAATCTCTACTGGTGGAACATTGTAAAATTACTGCAGGTAGGTAACGTTCCTGTCTCGATAGACCTCAATTAAAGTAAAAAACAACATGCCCAATTGACATTTGACTATTTGGGATGTTTAGAGGGCTAAACTTCATGCCTCACGTAACCAAGGTCAAGACCTCAGCATCCTCCCTGCTAACCACTAGTAGCCGATTTCACTCAAAGCAGCTCTATCCACTCTCCAATGAATATTTTAGTCCCTGAAGATGGCAGCAGCCCATGCTTGGAATTCCCCTATTCAGAGATGGAATGAATCTCATAAAACCTCAGGGTTCGTGCAGGGTGAACTTGTTTCTCATGAGAAGTTCTGTTTCATGGCTGCATCAATTTCAGACCAATAGGACTGTAACTGATGGTAATGGAGTGACTAAAATTCATGTACTTGATGAGTGTATAGTCCACCTGATGCACACTCTTATATTGGGGACAGCAGCTGTGTTCTAATGGGCTGGCAACTGGGAGCTCTGGATTCAGTTCTGCCACTGAATCTGTGTAATCTTGGACACTTGGTTTAACTTGTGTGCTTCAGTTACTCCCATTTGTAAAATGGTGGATGATACCTACCAATCTTTGAAAATCACTTTGAAAACTATGGATGGAAGAGTACTGTACATGTATAAAAAGTAATCAAATTCATTAATTCTCATTTAGATTTCTTGTATTTAACCCCTCTTTGATTATGATGTATTGTATGGTCAAGACTGGCATATAAAAACTAGATCCTGCTCACATTAAGTTCAATGGCAAAACTCCCATTGCTTCATTTGATCATTACCTGTTAGCTTCATTGGGTCAGGACTACAACCTTAATGAGCATAATTCTTCAAGTCTGTTTTTGCTACAACATGAGGTGGGTGAGGTAAAATCTTTTTTTAGACCAACTTCTGTTGGTGAAAAAGACAAGCTTTCGAGATACACAAAATTCTTCTTCAGCATTATTATTATAGTGCAGTCTCTCTTTTTTGTATTTTATTGGTGATACACTCTATATATAATTACATATTTTAAGCAGGTTTCCCATAATCATTTTCACAGTGGCTCAGGATAATTATATATATATATATATGAATGAAAGTGAGAATAGATGGTTGCATGGCACTGTTGTAGTTGGTGTGCAAAATATTGATGTGCCAGATCCGCTAAAAATTCATATGTCCCTTCATGCTTCAACCACTATTCCAGAGGACGTGTTCATGCTGATGATGAGGTCCCTGGACGATTGAGATACAGAAGGAGCACTTAAAGATGATAAAGTCATTGTGGAGAAACTAAATGAATTCTTTGCTTCAGTCTTCACGGCTGAGGATGTTAGGGAGATTCCCAAACCTGAGCCATCTTTTGTAGGTGACAAATCTGAGGAATTGTCACAGATTGAAGTGTCACTAGAGGAGGTTTTGGAATTAATTGATAAACTTAACAGTAACAAGTCACCGGGACCAGATGGAATTCACCCAAGAGTTCTGAAAGAACTCAAATGTGAAATTGCAGAACTATTAATTATGGTTTGTAAACTGTCCTTTAAATCGGCTTCTGTACCCAATGACTGGAAGATAGCTAATGTAACACCAATATTTTAAAAGGGCTCTAGAGGTGATCTTGGCAATTACGGTCTAATGTCAGTACCGGGCAAATTAGTTGAAACAATAGTAAAGAATAAAATTGTCAGACACATAGAAGAACATAAATTGATGGGCAAAAGTCAACATGGTTTCTGTAAAGGGAAATCATGTCTTACTAATCTATTAGAGTATCAGAGGGGTAGCCGTGTTAGTCTGAATCTGTAAAAAGCAACACAGAGGGTCCTGTGGCACCTTTGAGACTAACAGAAGTATTGGGAGCATAAGCTTTCGTAGGTAAGAACCTCACTTTTTCAGATGCAAGGCAAGATGAGGTTCTTACCCACGAAAGCTTATGCTCCCTATACTTCTGTTAGTCTCAAAGGTGCCACAGGACCCTCTGTTGCTTTAATCTATTAGAGTTCTTTGAAGGGGTCAACAAACATGTGGACAAGGGGGATCCAGCGGACATAGTGTACTTAGATTTCCAGAAAGCCTTTCACAAGGTCCTTCATCAAAGGCTCTTACATAAATTAAGTTATCATGGGATAAGAGTGAAGATCTTTTCATGGATTGAGAACTGGTTAAAAGACAGGGAACAAGGGTAGGAATAAATGGCAAATTTCAGAATGGAGAGGGGTAACTAGTGGTGTTCCCCAAGAGTCAGTCCTCTGACCAGTCCTATTCAACTTACTCATAAATGATCTGGAGAAGGGGGTAAACAGTGAGGTGGCAAAGTTTGCAGATGATACTAAACTGCATAAGATAGTTAAGACCAAAGCAGACTGTGAAGAACTTCAAAAAGATCTCACAAAACTAAGTGATTGGGCAACAAAATGGCAAATGAAATTTAATGTGGATAAATGTAAAGTAATGCACATTGGAAAAAATAATCCCAACTATACATACAATATGATAAGGGCTAATTTAGCTACAACTAATCAGGAAAGAGATCTTGGATAGTTCTCTGAAGACGCCCATGTAGTGTGCAGCAGCAGTCAAAAAAGAAAACGGGATGTTAGGAATCATTCAAAAAGGGATAGAGAATAAGACGGAGAATATCTTATTGCCCTTATATAAATCTATGGTTCGCCCACATCTTGAATACTGCATACAGATGTGGTCTCCTCATCTCAAAAAAGATATACTGGCATTAGAAAAGGTTCAGAGAAGGGCAACTAAAACGATTAGGGGTTTGGAACAGGGAGACTAAGGAGGGATATGATAGAGGTATATAAAATTATGAGTGGTGTGGAGAAAGTGAATAAGGAAAAGTTATTTACTTGTTCCCATAATATAAGAACTAGGGGCCACCAAATGAAATTAATGAGCAGCATGTTTAAAACAAATAAAAGGAAGTTCTTCTTCACACACCGCACAGTCAACCTGTGGAACTCCTTGCCTGAGGAGGTTGTGAAGGGTAGGACTATAACAGTATTTAAAAGAGAACTGGATAAATTCATGGAGGTTAAGTCTATTAATTGCTATTAGCCAGGATGGGTAAGGAATGGTATGTCAGAAGGTGGAGATGGATGGTAGGAGAGAGATCATTTGATCATTACCTGTTAGGTTCACTCCCTCTGGGACACCTGGGATTGGTCCTGTCGGTAGACAGGATACTAGGTTGGATGGACCTTTGGTCTTACCCAGTATGGCTATTTTTATGTTCTTATGGGTTCTGCTTGATAACAATCCAAAGCAGTGTAGACCAACGCATGTTCATGTTCATCATTTTCATCATCTGCCACCATCAGAAGGTTGATTTTCTTTTCTGGTGGTTCGGGTTCTGTAGTTTCTGCATTGGAGTGTTGCTCTTTTGAGACTTCTGAAAGCTTGCTCCACACCCTGTCCCTCTCAGTTTTTGGATGGCACTTCAGATTCTTAAACCTTGAGTCGAGTGATGTAGCTATCTTTAGAAATCTCACATTGGTACCTTCTTTGCTTTTTGTCAAATCTGCAGTCAAAGTGTTCTTCAAACAAACAACATGCTGGGTCATCATCCAAGACTGCTATAACATTAAATATATGGAAGAATGCAGGTAAAACCCCCAAGGAATTCAGTCACAAATCTAATTAATGTATTTTTTTTAAACGAGCATCATCAGCATGGAAGCATGTCCCCTGGGATGGTGGCCGAAGCATGAAGAGGTATATGAATGTTTAGCATATCTAGCACGGAAATACCTTGCAATGCCGCTACAAAAATGCATTGCAAATGTCTGTTCTCACTTTCAGATGACATTGTAAATAAGAAGCAGGCAGCATTATCTCCCGTAAATGTAAACAAACTTGTTTCTCTTAGTGATTGGCTGAACAAGAAGTAGGACTGAGTGGACTTGTAGTTTTACATTGCTTTGTTTTTAAGTGCAGTTATGTAACCAAAAAAAAAAATCTACATTTGTAAGTTGTGCTTTCACGATAAAGAGATTGCACTACAGTACTCATATGAGGTGAACTGAAAATACTATTTCTTTTGTTTATCATTTTTACAGTGCAAATATTTGTAATAATAATAATATAAAGTGAGCACTGTACACTTTGTATTCTGTATTGTAATTGAAATCAATATATTTGAAAATGTAGCAGAACATCCAAAATATTTAATAAATGTCAATTGGTATTGTATTGATTAACAGTGTGATTAAAACTGTGATTAATTTTTTGAGTTAATTGCAGGAGTTAAATGAGATTAATCGACTGCCCAGTTGCTAGGTGTTTATATTAGAGAAGGTAAAGTCAAAGAAATGTGTTTTGCACATGAAGTGGAAAGTGGTGAGTTTTGTAATAGTCCTTAGTTCCTTGCGGAGTTCATTCCATGGTCTTGGACCAGCCGCAGAAAAGGTTTTCTCTCCTGCATAGTTAAGCTTTACTCTCATTGTTGAGAGGTGTATTGTTCCAGAGGAGCAAAGTTGTCTATCACAGTCTTCATCCTGGAGTTTTAGACTGTCTTTTAGGTATACTGGGCCTAGGACATGGAATGGAGTGCTTCAAAGATAAGGACCAGGATCTTAAATTTGATTTGAAATTCTAAGGGAAGCCAGTGTAGAGGTATGATGCACCTGTGTTGCTGAGGAGATCTCCTGCAGCATTTTGTATTAGTTGGAGTTTCCTAAGTGCTTGAGGTTTCATGTCCAGATATATTTAATTTCATTGCTGTAAGCCAGCCAAGTGGTGATGAAAGTATGAATTGGGGTTCCCAAATTGTGGACATGACTCAGTCCTGGGTAGTCTGCCATCGTGGGTGGAGTTTCAGTGGGGGAAGCAGCGGCGACACCAGGCGTTCTGTGCATCCAGGTCAGTTTCCCCACATGGGCTGGGTAATTGCCACCATGCCCTCCAGGCTCGGGTAGGTGTAGTCCTTGGTGCCCGCAAACCAGCAGGTACCAGTGGCCACAGTGACCATGTAGGACAGCATGACCCAGTTTCATGTGCACATAGCCACAAGGAGTGGAGCTGTGCCAACTAAGGACTGAGTGCACGTGCAGGGCCCACAGCAGCAGCACCCCCTCAGCCACAGCCCCTCACTGCACCCTGAGCTACAACCCTCCCGCCACAAAACCCCTAGCTACCGCCTGTTTGCACACAACCCATAGCTACTCCTCTCTCTGCACCCTGAGCTACCTCTGAGCTGGCTGAAAAGCTGAAAATTGAAGATGAGATCAGTTTGAGCTCACTAACATATGTCCCAAGCTGGGAAAAATGTGCAAGGAGAAGCAGGCCCATCCATCCCGTTGAAAACAATCCTAGTCTGTAAGTTATTTTATATAATTATTAACAATATTTGATTTTTTTCTAATTAGTAGAGAAAAGGGTTGGGTCTTTACTTACACAGCACAGAAATTCAGATTTTACACTAAAAAAATTGAAAACAATATAGTATTCAACGTTGAACAACTGTTTTGTTTTAAAATCAAATAACAACCTGGTTTTCTAAACAATTTGGTTAACACTGTGGTGTTGCTTATTGTTCAGTTTTATACAAAATTCTGTTTTCCCTGTGTGAACACCACATGTGGCTCCCAACATTTTTTTAAAGTGTAGTTTTACCAATACTGTTTAGTTTCAAAGATTTTGAAGCATTTCTTTGAGTGTATATTGCTAGGGATTTGTATCATGACAAGTGTTTATATTAAAATGAAAAGGACATATGTATGTTGTTTATGTACAGTGTTATAGTTAATATTTAATATTAAAATTAATACTTTTCCTCAGGAAGTGTTAATAATGGGCTGCAGTGCCTATTCTAGCTGCACAGGTGGGCCTCAGGGAAAAACAGTTTGGGAATCTCTGATGTGAATAATTGAGACCTGGCTTTTGTCTGTCAGGATGGGAGAGAGTCTCAGAGCCAACCAGAGATGGTAGAAAACATTACTCACAGCCATTGCAATGCAAAAGCTCTGTGTCACTGAGTAATCCAGGAGTACTCCTGCACTACAAACTGAATTGACCAATTGTGGATGTCAACCTTCAATCAAAGGAGATTGCACCAAGGCTGCAAACTTTTCACTATACTTTCCTCTATCCACCAGCATCACCTGTTTTGCTTTGGTTTAGCTTCAACCACCTGTTCTTCATCGATGGGCTGATCTAAATCAAGCAGTGGGCCAACTTTATGGTTGCAGCATGGTCATCTCTGGTGAAGGAGAGCTAGAACGGAGTGCCATCTGCATATTGCTGGTACTTGACTCCAAGTTGTCTGACCAGTTTACCTAATGCTGTATGTAGATGTTGAAAAGGACTAGAGAGAGAATTGATCCTTGGGACCCTACAAGTGGGGTGTCTAGGTGCAATTTCCCATTGCTACTCTTTAGTTGCATCTCTCCAGGAAGGACTCAGAGCATTTTAGTGCATTACCCAGGATTCCTGCCACCTCTGGCAGATGAGAGTAGTATCTCATGGCAAGCGTCAAATGCTGCAGAGAGGTTTAGGAGGATGAGAATAGATGCCTGTCCTCTGACTATCATCCATAAGTATCACTAAAGCAGTTTCAGTTCCATGTCCTGGCCTAAATCCAGACTGCTGGTTTATGATGTTGGCTTCAGTAAGAAGAGTTTGTTGTCAGCCTTTGGCTGGCTTCTCTATGAGCTTGCTCAGGAATGACAGGTTTGACACTGGGCAATAGTTGGCTAGGACTAACGCATCCAGTGGGGGTTTAACTAATCCATTTCAAATTCACACCTTCAATTGATTTGGATTAGTTTTCCTGGATGTCCCAGCATAGACAAACCTCTTTTATCTGCATTTGAATTGCAACAAACAGATCTACCGCTCTTCAGCAGATATGGAAAAATGCACACACTTTACATAGATAATAGCAGAACTAAATGTTCACGTATTGCCTGTTTTCTATAAGGGTAAAAAAAATCTGGAATTGCCAATAGAATTATCAAAATTTTAAAGCAAATACAGCAAAAAAGAACTCAACTTATTTTGTCACCCATGGAATGTGGTCCGTGGCCTATATGGCAGAAATTGGAAGTCACTGCATAGCATTCACCATTCTTGCAAACTTAAAATTTAGCAGTAGGCGGATCAAACACATATTACTGCTTCATTGGTGAGACACCATACTAGAGCATCAGAGGAAAGAAAGGAAAGTGAGGATAGTATTCAGCCCTCATCTTTATACAGTGACTTGTGTCAAAGGCACTTGAATCAGCCCACAGGAGATTCTATACCAAAAAAAATGTATCCTACTTCAAAATCCTGCGAGGTCAGCCACAGCCTTTGGCCAATCAAATGGGTGATGATGATAACATATTTTCCCAAGCAGCCTCAGAGACTGCAATGCCAATGACATCTGTGGGTCAGTACCTCCAAAGCCCAGATTGTAGAGCTCCACAATGACTGATCAAGGACTTCATGCAGACAGTAATATGGGCATTTTGGTTTATTGTGGTGTTAGGACATTCAAATAATATGAATGTTTTGGGGGTTGCATTAATTTAAATAACAAAGGAATGTAATATTGTCAGCAACTCAGTCCATGATTGCTGAAGCCCCTGTATGAGGATACTAGAAGGAACACAATTTGCTTTCCAGCTTGTAAACTGGAACACAAGGGTGCTACAGGGTATATGTATATTCCTCACCCTAAATAAAGAATCCCCTTTATGTTTACTGTAACTTCTCTATTGCAAGGTACACACTACAGGGTCCAAGAAAATATCTTTCCCTTTCTACTTACTTGGACTCAGAACCTCCAAGCAGGTAGGGCCATGGTCCAGCCATCTTCTACACCATGGACACACAAGGGGTTGTATGTAGTACCATTTGGAGATGTGCAGCTATGAGTGCCCCTTTGTATGACAATTGTGCATGGGAGTGTTCTGGGAGGATTTCTGCCTCCATGAAGGCAGAGTCCTCCTAAGGTTCCCACTGGGTGGTGCAGCTCTCACACTGTTCACAAAATAGGGAAGAGTCACAATTGATCCCAATTGCAGAAAAGCTGGTAAAATTAGTGACCAGCTGTGATGGTTCTTAGAGTACCCAGGCTTCTGAGTTACTTTGTGACCACCTACCTCTAGCATGAGGGACTCTTGCTTACGGAAACTGAGTGTTAGCTCCCTACCACTACCTGCCTTTCAGTCACTCCATCACTCTCCTCCAGGCTATGTCTGCCCTGTCTTTGCCTGGCAGGTTAACAAGAGGTACACACCAGTCTGAGTCCCCTTGAAGCATTTCCCCATGATGTCTAGTCCTAACACTGGCTAGTCACAGAAATTCCACAGCTTCTGCCCCCAAAGGAACAGTGTGCCCCACTTTACCATTTTTACATTAAGCCATCACTCCTCTATAACACACAGCACTTGTAATGAGACAAAAGGTTTATTTAAGAAAGAATAGAGATTCCACTAGAAGCAAAAGAGAGATAGAAACAAATGGTTACAATACAAAACAAAAATGCAAACTTGGCCCTACATGTAATAGTTATCTTTCCTATCTAATAAAGTAGGTTTCTACCTGCCTGCCCACCCACCCCCCAAGAAGTTCAGCCTATCGCAGAGCTAGCTGGTTACACAGGAACCAAGATCCATTCTTCATAGAAAGATATCTCCTCTGTGAATGGATCCAGAGTGTCTCTCCCCAGTCTATATTATACTGAAAAAAAATCTTTTTTCGTTATTTACAGGCAGGGTGATCCTTGGTCTGTTTTCACAGTCCTTTTTTACCTCCTAGTAATTTTGATTGTTTGCAGTTGTCTTTGATAGTTTTCCATTGACTGTTCTGTGAGCAGCTAATGATAGACAATTAAACCTTGCATTTCATCACCCACTAACCAGGGAGGGGGGTCAACTACGTCCTGCATGAATCAGGTTATCACCAAGTAATATTACTCCTTGGTGACTTCTTTTAATCTTAAGACTACAAGAGCATAAGCTACACATTACTCCTTAAATATTACCTGTAAATACATCATACCATGATTGTGAACATCAGTAAGTTGCAAGGTTTCAACAGAAGTCTTACATAATACCCTTCATGGACAAATACCCTGTAAGCAATGTATTTAATGTAGTGAGTTTGTCAGGTCTGACGCAAGAGCTGTTTGCAAAGAACAGAATGCCCTTTGCCCAGGGGCATAATGTGTCACACCAGTTCAAAGGTGTATGAATAAAAATAAAGAGGTAACATACATTCCTACAAGCATATGCAAAAAGATAAGAGCATGTTGAGCAATCTAGACATTAATTGCCAACCAAAGCCTCAATCCTCTTGGAAAGCATTTTACTTCTTACTTTCTGTCTTTTCATGCTCCAAAGAGAAGAAAAGCTGAAGAGCCCTTTGCAAAACTATCTGTTGAAAGTCCCTTGATTTCAAGGATGAGTTATTTGTGTAAATGTATAAATATTGCTTCACACAGACAGACAATCTCGGAGATCGTGTTGATTGAAATATGTGGCAGTGTGATTTCACTACAGACCTTCTCTTCACATATCCCTAATCACTGTGACTAGTATAAAATAAACCTCAGGCTAAACTTGTCACTTTATAACATTAACATGGTAAAAGGTAAACAAATGCTGTGCTACAAGAATCAAAGCTGAGGTTTACCTTTTGGTATTAATAATGGGGGAAATTTTCAAAGGCACAAATAGGAGTTGGCTGTCTGAACAATGGGAACTGGCCACCTCAGTGTCATTTGAACCTTTGGAAATCTCCTCGAATGACAATAGAATCAACTACGGTACCATCAAAAGTACACATAAAAATGACTTAGCTATGATTAATCCATTAAGTGTATCTGTAAGCAATTTACTATAATAAAATTCATGTGGTATTAATGTCAGATGTGATGAGTACATTAAGATTAGGAATCCCAAAGATGGAATACATTGTAACTAAAAACCACAGCATATATGAGCTTGCAATGGGATCTAGAATATTACAAGATGGAAAAAGAAAAAAAAAAGAAGCCAGCCCATCTTACAAAGTTTAGAGCTTCATCTTGTGTAAAGGAAGCAACTATCATGTCCTAAATATGGTGGAAAGGGGGAAAGAAATTTCAATGTGGGTTTAAACCCTGGTGAGTATATCAACATGATTGTACACAGAGTTAGGAAAAGTTTTCATTGCAAAACATGAAAAATGTGCATATAATTTTGAAATGAGCAATTCTACTTTATTTCATTTAACTTTGGATCAATTTCACAGAACTCCATTTGTGCAGATGTTTTTGCTAAAATATGAACTGTCAAAAGGTGATGTCGTTAATTTTAAACGAAATACAAACAGCTTTTACCATTTTCACTTAACAGGCACAACTCACTTCGCTCACTGTAAAAAGTCTGTGCTTGCAGATCTCCATAGAGCCATTCATATTGCTCTAGTTAAGATTATGTCAGAATTTTCCATTCTATTTCCCTATCTTCTGTGCTAATGGTGTTTATAACTATATATGCACTTCAGGCTGAAATTTAGAAAACAAATTTCTGTCTGAAATTAATATATGTTTTATCAAATTGGTTAAATTTGTTTTTTGGGGGTTGGGGTAGTTGTGTTGTTGAATATTATGTTTTGCACGAAAACAAGATGGAAAATTTAGTAATCCCAGACACTTTGTGCTCCTAACTGATAAGGAGTTTTTTTCCCTCCAGTTTCTACCTAGCCCCTTGCAAGCAGCGGACAGACAGAGACAAAATATTTCTGTGAAGTGGTGGATTACCCATCTGTTGATGTCTCCAAATCAAGACTGGATGCCTTTCTGGAAGATATGCTTTACTCAAACAAGTTATGGGACTTAGTACAAGGATAACTGGGTGAAGTTTGATGGCCTGTGTTACACAGACTATATAATTTAACTATCCCTTCTGACCTTAAAAATCTATGTTATATATGCTTTTATTGGTTAAGATGTTTGTGCTCTATGCTGAAAAGTGTTGAACAACCTTGATGGCAATGGAAATTGAGGACATTCAGCAGCATGAAGCTGTGTTGGATCTTTGGAGTCCCTCTTTCCTTATCTGAATCAGTACAATCTTAAATACTGTATTTAGAAATTCAAGTTTCTAGCCCTTACAAATGCAAATATGAACCAAACCTATGTTGAGCTGAGGCTGTGATAGACAAAGACTTTGAAAAAAAATAGCTAAGCGAGGAAAAAGCTCTAGAGAAGAGGGATTCTGGCAGGAGAAGATGGAGAAGACACAGAGAAGAGGGAAGATGCAGTCAAAGGGATAGGGGCAAGTGAAGATACAGGGCTGGAAGACAGAGGGTGGCAGAAGGAGACAAGGCCAAGTGACAGAGAAAGAAGATCTGGAAGCAGTGGCAAAAAATGTTAGAGGGACATCGTTTAGCAACCTTACTTTTCAACCAAACATTGAAATATGGCCATGTGTATTCATTTCCCCATTCCAATGAGATCAGCACACACACTGGTTACTATCCAAACCTCTCCAGTTTTTTGTTACTTGCAACTGAAAATAAAATACCAGCAAACCATAGTGAGCTAGCTTCCTACCTTGAGAAGAGCAGGCCAGCTACTAAGGTTCTCCCTGAAGGATTTCTTGTCCATCTAGTATGCTACTGGCGAGAGAGACTTCATCCTTTTTATGATCCTCATAAAATTCATTTAATCTGGATGACTCATTTCATCTGCACATCCATGAAAGGTCCTTAACCTGCACAGTTAGCTCCTCCAGGTCCTTTGGCACAGTTAACCACTACTCACCATATTTACCTGTTGATAGACTCCAAACCAGATTCTCATTAACAAATTAGTTTTTTGTAAAAACCAGGTTCTTGGAGATTATCAATTATGCAAATATGATATAATGGGCAATGTGTTGTTTCCTACTGATACTAATGTGCATATCACTCATTTGCATGATATTACTTATTTGCCTGCTTTTCCTATCCATACCATACTGCACAATCCTAGATCTGCTACTACCTCACGTGACTATGCCCCAACCTAATAGTGGTATTATAAAATTGCATTTTTACAACTAAAAATATATTGTCCATTAATCCATAATTAAGACCATCTTATTTTGTTTTTTACTGATTTTTACCAAAATTTTCCTAGGTTTCACAAAATCAATTCATTTTTATCAGTTTTCATCCAAATTTTGGGTCACTCGAGTAGATGAAAATACTGATTATGTTAAGAAAATCCAATCCATTACATTAAGTGTCTGTGTTTATGTTAATAATAAATGAGTGTAAGTGTAAATGCAAGGCTGTTTGTCAGTGTAGTAGAAGACAGACACATGGACATACGTATGTGTACATCAGCGCTCAAGTCCAAAAAAAAAGTGCCAGAACTCCCCAGATCCAGCTCCCTGCTCTGAAAGGAGAGATGATGGTTGGGAACTTCATTATCATGAGAAGCTTTTACTTTTTCTCTATTTGTTGCTTTTTTCTGTCCTCCTGTCCCCCAATGTTCACCCCAATATTTACCCCAAGAACTGTGCCATTTTTTTTTTGCACTGATTCACAGATGTCTTTGTTTTTTTACTTTGTAATGTGCAGTGAAGTTCCTGGGACATTTTATAAAAAATAAAAGCCAAAAATAAAGATCTACATTATGGGTGAATCTAATAAGCTAGGATGAGTATGTAGAAAGAACAATGAAAAACAGTGAAGTTACCATGCCAGGTTCATTCCTGGTGAATCTCCATTGAAATTTGGCCTCTATTGTTTAAAAAAATATTGCCACCAATAACTCTTCTTGCATCCCCGCACCCAAAATAGTTTTGGTTCAATAAAGAAAGACATTAGAGACCTAATAACTTGGCTGGCTTGTAGCACACAGCAGCAGAGTAGAGAAGATGAGACCCACAGACACCATCTACAAGGTATGGAGGACGAAGCCTGACAGCTTGAGCCATATATGGAAATCACATCAACTGTTCCTATGAATAAACTAAACAAAAGGGGGTTTGCAACAGCTCAACTACCGCAGAAGCTAGAAATATGGGAGTTGGAATAAATTTGTTCCCAAAAGCATTATAAACTCAATTTTTAAAGTAAAATTTAATGCACTCAAATGAGCTAATAATAATTAGGGTCAGACTTAAACCCACAAAGGCAATAAAATTCATAGTTAAAGCTGCCATGATTTCTCATGTTTGAAAACATTCTTATCTTTCCCAGTATAAAGAGTAATTTGCATGGGCATAATCCTATTAAATTAAGTGTCTTTCTCCAATTTTTACTAGATAAGAGAAATTTACAATTTCCATTCCATGAAAGAGTCCAATATTTCAAGTTTAAATAAATAAAATAAAATTGATTTGGAAATGGTAAAACTTTTCATTTCAGGTGTTTAACCAAATGAAACTTTTTGACATTCCCAAATCAAAATGCTATGGTTTTAATTCATAGAAGTGAACTAAATCTATCCATTTCAAATCAGATCAGCATTAAACTGCATTTTTCCATTGTGGTATATTGCCTCATGGGAGAGATATTTCAGGCCCCCATTCTATCCTATCAGGTAGGCAAACTGGAAGACAACATCTCCTATGATGCAATGAGGACTCCCTTCTAACCAAGCTGCATGCTACATCTTGATAGTCACAGGACTCAGTCATAGGAAAACTAGTTCAGTCAGGGAGCCTGACCCACTGGGAAGAATGGGGGCATCAGGCTACAGAACTTGAACTCCCATGAGGCAGTAGTAGATTACAGCACAGAAATCTAGTTTCATGTGATGCTGATTCCAAACAAAAAATTTCAGGTCAGTTCCAGAAAAATATCATGATTTGAATCAAACTTGATTCAAAATTAAATATTTCATTTTTGATGGAAAATAATTTGGGGGGCAACATTGAAATTTTGCAGAAACTATGATTTCTGTCTGAAAACCATTCAGAGGGGAAATTACTGACCATCTCTAATTTTTACCTTTAACTGGACTCTTATGCTTAAAAAATAAATAAACGATCACTTCTGTAGCCCTTTCTAGTGTGATGAACTTCCATATTGTAACCCTAATAACCTATTACCAAAAACCGGTGTCTATAGAAAACACAAACAAAGGTATGAACTTGCTCTTCTCCACCCAATCATTTTCTGTATGCAATTTGTACCCATTAAGACCACACTGTAAATATCCAGGAAGCTGCGGTGAAATCTTGGCCATTTTTAAATCAATGGGCGCTTTCCACTGTCTTAGGTGAGGTTAGAATTTCAGCCTGGTGTCTGTCTGCATTTGTAGGAAGTCATTTTGAGAGGCAAAATTCAGACAGGTACACAGGAGATGCATATACTGTGCTATCAGAGAGAGATCTTACTCTTGTTTTGTTCTCTTCTTGTAAAATAAAGGTCATTCTGACTGAAAGTGCATGGTTTCCCTTTGTGCATATTAAAACACAATCTTCTCATCTGCTTAGTTGGAGTCATGTAAATTAATTATACAGGATATAAACTTTAGTAGGCTGCAAGGTTCACTTCACAAACAACCAAAGGTTTAGACTAGATTGTCACATTTTCAAATTCTGAAACTGACAAAATTTTAATAATTGAAATGAATAAAAACAGTATATTTCATATTTTTGTGAAACTTACCTTGGGTTTTTTTTTTTAACCAAACTATGGAGCTGTTCAAAAATTTTGAAATTTCAATTTTTTTGAAAGAGGGAATAATTCAAAAAAGTGAACATTTTATACCAGATTTATTATTAGTGTTACAGTGGCACCTAGCGAGAAGGTTCTTGTGCTAGACACTCTACCAACATAAAAAGAGATGCTCCCTCCTCTGAAGAGTTTGCAGCCTAAGTGAAAGACTATAGGTAACAGGTGGATAAAACAGATAGAGGGAGCACAAAGAGACCATGAGAGGATATTAGTCAGCATAAAAAAACCCAACCATAACAGATAAGCTACCTAAATCGTTGAGTTCTTTGTAGGCATCAAAGCAGAGAAGACTTTTAAGGATAGATTTGAAGGTGGACAATACAACAGCTTTGCAGATATTTATGGGCAGCTGTTACCATGCATAAGGTCAAAATGGGATAAAGCACAAAGCTGCTTGTTGGAAAAATTAAAAAATGAGCCATCAAAACTAGCACTATTTGCAGAATGAAGGCAGGAGCTGATATTAGGAGAGCCAATAGATAGCATCCGTTGATGTGAAGACAAGCAGTTTGTATCTGGTGTACGGGAAAATGGGAGGCCAAGGAGTAACAGAAAGAGAGGGGCAATGTGGCTGAAGTAACAAGCCAGGAAAATGACTTTTACAGCAGCATTTTGAATAGATATAAGTAGTGCAAGATGTGATTTATCAAGAACAGAGAGATAGATGCTGTAGTGCTCAAGATGTGAGAAAGATGAGGGCCTAGAAACTAGATTTAGTTGTATGGAAGAAAGGCCAGATCTTATGTACAATGAAGCAGCAGAAGTTAGACAGCAGATGAATCTTATATTCCTATTATATACGAAGCTTATCTAAGCAATCCAAATCTCTTGGATGAGTAATATTTGGCTGGAACTCTCATGGATTTCCAATACTTCCAGTCATGCCCCCAACCCAGAACAAAAGGTGCTTCCTGTAGTATGTTCACTTCCATTATTGTAAAGGATCAGAACTACAGAGGTATGCGAACATGTACAAATTAAGGGATCAAGGCAAATATTTTTAAAATCAATGTATTTTGAAAATAGGAAGGACAGATTATTCTGTGAAATCAGTGAGCAAGACACTATTATGTTTTATAGCAACAGATTATAGTCTATCATGCTTTATAATGATAAATAAATGCAGCTCCTTGAGTCTATCTTAAAAAGGTTAAGCAGCGACTTGATCACTCTCTTAGTTACCTACATGGGGAAATATATTTGAATGTGGGCTCTTCAGTCTAGCAGACAAAGGTATAACACAATCCAATAGCTGGCAGTTAAAGCCAGACAAATTCAGACTGGAAATAAGGCTTGAATTTCTAGCAGTGATGTTGATTAACCATTGGAACAATTCACCAAGGGTCATGGTGGATTCTTCATCAGCAGCAACTTTTAATTCAAGATTGGGTTTTTAAAAGATATGCTCTAGTTCAAAAGGAATTATTTTGTGGAAGTTTATGGGCATTGGTATACAGGAGGTCATGTTAGATTATCACAATCATCCCTTCTGTCCTTGGAATCTATGAACCTTATTTATATAGCATCATATTTTCTGTTTTACAGACAATTGTGTGCCACTATATAAATCCATGGTATGTCCACACCTTGAATATTTCATCCAGTTCTGGTCATCCCATCTCCAAAAAACATTAGAATTGGAAAAGATACAAAACAGCAATAAAAATGTTTAGGGGTACGGAACAGCTTCCATATGAGAAGAGATTAAAAAGACTAAAAAGACCGAGATGGTTCATTTTAGAAAAGAGACAACTAAGGGGGGATATGAGAGAGGTCTATAAAATCATGAATGGTCTGGAGAAAGTGAATGTGGAAGGGTTATTTACCCCTTCTCATAACAAGATAAAATCACCCAATGAATGGATAGGAAGAAGGTTTAAAACATATTAAAGGAAGTATGTCTTCATAAAATGCACAGTCAACCTGGGGAACTTGTTGCCAGGGGATATGGTGAAGGCCAAAAGTATAACTGGGTTCAAAAAAGAATTAGATAAGTTCATGAAGGATAGATCATCAATGGCTATTAGCCAAGAAACAACCCCATGCTCTGGGTGTCCCAAAGCATCCAACTTCCAAAAACTGGGAGTGGATGACAGGGGATGGATCTCTCGCTAAATTGCCCTGTTCTGTTTATTCCCCTAAGCATAAGGCATGGGCCACTGGCAGAAGAGAAGATACTGGGGTAAATGGAACATTGGTCTGACTCAGTATGGCTGGTCTTATGTAACTAAAAGTGGCAAGTCCTTGCTCTAAGGAGTTTACATGATAGATAGATAGATAGATAGATAGATAGATAGATAGATAGATAGATAGATAGATAGATAGTATATGCAGTAATTATAGGATAGCCCCGTTGAAGAGAGAGATTAGCTAGGGATCTGCACTTACTGTTTAAACATTGTCTGTACATCCCCTACCTAAACATGTCTTACAGTGAGATACTGAAGGAACTCAATCTATTTAGTTTATTGAAAAAACAGTTAAGAGGTTATTTGATCAGGGAGGCCAGTAAGTACCTACGTAGGGAGAAGATTTCTGATAGTGAGCTCTTTAATCTAGCAGACAAAGGCATAACAAGGTCCAGTGGCTGGAGATTTAAACTAGACCAATTCAAACTGAAAATAAGGCACACGTTTTTAATAATGAGGGTAATTAATCTTTGGAACAACTTACCAAGGGATGTGGTGGATTCTCTATCATATGAAATCATTAAAGAAAGAATGGATATCTTTCTAAAAGATATGCTATATCTTAACAGAAGTTAATGAACTTGAGGAATGAAGTATTAGATAAAATACTCTGTCTTGTGCTATGAAGAGGTGAAACTAGGTGATCGTAACAGTTCCAGCCTAAAAAAAAAGAAAAAAAAACCATCCCACAATGCATGAATCTATGCATGAATTATCCTCATCACAATCTCTTTCCATCTGATGGATTTCTCACTATTTCAAATCAAGACCATCCCACTTAAAGGGACAGGCCATTTTGGAAAGGTTACACTGAGCTACAGATATTTTTGTGGCTCTTTTTAAGCAGTTTATTGGCTTCTCAGTCAGTTGGTTAAGTGTAGGAGCCGAGAATCTGTTTAGCTCAATGCAAAAAGACATGGAGAGTTGCTTGGAGGGCTCACATTTCTAACTCAGGAGGAGGATCAGTTCCAGTGCAAGGTGATGACTCTGCACAGCAAGCAGATCAGGAGTAGAGAAGAGAAAGGAGAAGGGACAGAGAGATAAGACTAGCAGAAGGGGGAGAATTACCTCTGGGACTTTGGATTGATGCCTGCTGTATTTACTGTCTGTAAACAGCACTTATATGTCAGGCATTACAGTGGCCATAAATAAAATTACAACAACATTTACCATATCGGGTTATTTGAGATACCACTGTTATTTCCTATTTCAAATGCAGGGGAATACTGCCAATATCTCAGATTCCACATGAGCTCTCGTAAATGTTGATCGTTTGATGGCAACCACTGTACATGCTACAACCATGCACAGTTGATTGACACAAATTCTAAAGAGGACACGGTTACCAAAGTTACATTGCCAGCTAATCTGTGCAGTATTCACTAAGAAAATGACTTCATTGTCTCATCTCTTGTCCTCCAGGATAAGTAAAATACATCATGGAATAGGAGTGTAAAGGCCTGATTTTCAGATGTGCTGCAGCTCAGTTATACATAAGCAAGGAGAAGACCAATGCAGAAATTAAATAGTCACTTGATTTTTAGAGGGAGGTGGAAGAATTAAAACTTCATCTATGATACATTTTTAATAAACATTTCTGGACTTTCTTTGAGTGGAAATTAAGCTTCCGTTTCAGCCACATGCAGTATATTTATTACATCTTTAAGGTACTGGGCTGCATTCTGAACTCAGTTATACCAGTGCAAAACTGGAGTCAGTCAATCTAATGGCAAATTCTCCAGATTTACACCAGTATTTCTGAAAGCAAAGTCTGGTTCATTGTTTGATATGGCATATAATGGTGGGAAAGCACCTCCGAAGTGCGCAATGTCAGGCAAGAGCACTTGTAAATCAACAGAGCTCATGTTAATAGCCTCAGCTGCATTAAGATGCACAGAGACTATCAAACTGAATATGACCTGTATTTAAAATACACACACACACACCCTAACACAGCCTGGAAAATGACAAATAAAATAAAGAAGTACTCTGTGCTGTCCCAAGAGACAGTCAATTATAGTTTCTAAACCACAAAACTGAGATAAGAAACGTTAAGTCACTGATGTATCAGAACCAGTAAGGAAATATGACACTATGCATCAAAATAATGCAATCCATGTGAAGCCTTGATTACTCTCTGCAGCCATCCTGTTTGATAAAGCTGTGGGTAAACAGCACACTGTTGGCTATTAAAATGCCTTACCATGTTTACTAGCTTAGTAGGGTGGATATGTGTGGGAGGAGGAGGAGAAGAAAGAGGGATGAGTTTTGTTCTGTTTTTTTTTTTTTAAGATTTAAAAATTGAATCCATTTTTGGATTAAATAATTTCTTCAGAATTCACTAAGAAGGCCTTCTTCCCCTCCTCCCCACCCCCAAGAAACTAGGTTTATAATCTTCTTTCCCACCTATCGTTGCAAAAAGTGTTGTGTTCATTCATCTGAGCTTAAACCACAAACCCTGCACTCTGACAATATTTGTCCTCACAGACACATTTCCGTGTTCTGAACAAGCAGTTGCTTTGAAGTCCACCTCTTCCCACAAGCCCCTGTCAGCAAACATATCTTTCATCAGCCTGCAGTAAGGCATATTTTTTTAATTAACCATCCTACAACCACCAGCAAACTGTATAACATTGAAGGGCTGAACTGATCCAGTGGATCGCTGTTTCTCTACCTTGTGCACCACATGTAGACAAAACAGTGAATTCACCACAGATATCAGATTTAAGATGCAATTGAAACAGACAGAAAAAAAATACACCAGAGTCAACATTCACCCTTCCTGATGTTGTCAGTGAAAGCAACTCTGTTTGAGCTTGTGGTTTAGGATTTTGTTTTTGTTTTTTTCCCACCACTATCCTCATATGGCTCTTCACCTCTCTCCCGCACATACACACTTGCAAACACTGATCTAATAATCAGCATTTTTCTCAGGGTTAATCGGGCTACTTTATTTTGGGCAGAATTCCCACCCATCCACCCTCCATTGCTGATTCTGAGAGACAGACCATTCTGAAGGCAATAGTAATGAGAGTAAGAATCAGTCCATAAACACAGAACCTGTAATGGGCTTTATTACTGGAAACAATGATCTATCAAACAATACAAAGAGTGCAAAACCTTTCCTTGACACTTCTTTTATAAAATTTTGTACCATAGAATCATCAGTAAGGCTATTTTCAAACTATCATTTGTTTATTTCAATTAATACAGCAACAAGGTTAGAGCTCTTCATATCAATGTGTAAACAAAAGGGCAATTGATGAAAATTTTAAAAATGGATAAAGGGAAATGTTTTATATCATAATGTAAAGTTAACTTGTGTAACTCACTGACAGGAAATTGTTGAGGTAAAAATCTTGGAAGGTCACAAAATGGGATTACATATTCAGGAATTAGCAGTGGATTCTTGCAACCCAGGTATAAGATCCACCATTCAAAAGAAGAGGCTCAATGCACATCCAGATGCAGCAGCTGGTGTTTAGTCAAAAAAAAAAAGCAGAATAGCAGCAATAGGAGGGGCACTTCACAACTGACAGCTGCTTGCCAACTGCTAGCTTTGGAGAGACCAGAATGAAGACCCAAGGAAGGGTAAGAATAAAAGAGGAATGTCCTGGCTCCTCAACCTCAACTCCTCATGTCATATATTTTCATCTGAGCAAAGATCATCAGGCAGACTACCTCCCTGGTGATGGTTACCCTGCAGCTGGCTGCTGCCGTAGAGGAACCAGAAGAAAGAACCAGGGACAGGAGATGTCTTCCTTAATGCCTCATTTAATTGCACAATGTCATGTCCTGATCCTAGAGTGAGATGGAAGCAGACAGGTTACTGCAGATGTGTGTGTGTGTATATGAGAGAGATTCTTTACACACCGTTCTAAGGCATTTCAACGAGCAATCATCAGTGAGAAAAATAGGCCAGGCTGCCGGTGATGGAAAGGAAGTTAAAAAAGCCATTTGATGTTGGCTGGCCATAAAGGAGGGTCTGAGCTGGATTCTGGAGGCAAAATATAGTGCAGGGCCAATGTATCCATGGTGGGCTGGACAGGACTGGACTCCCTGTATGGGAGGAAATAGAAGAGTTTGGGCTGGGAAGAAATGTCTGCTGGGCTGAATACTGTCGGATTAGTGAGGGAGGTAGGGAGTAGATGCATGCTGAGAGCTCAGCTCCAAGGATATATGTCTATCTGAAGGGGGAAGAGATGAAATAGTGTAGCCTCCTCACTTCTCTCTCTTCAGTGCTTGTTATCACCAAAATATGGAGTAATTTTTCCCTCTTCTTGCATGGGCCAGGTCCTGGGGTTCTTTTGCTTGGTACCCAGATGCCTCCTCTCAAAGTGCTCATTGTGCCATATACACTGTGCTGTCCCCCTTGTGAAGAATAAATGACAATACTGTTAGCTGGCAAAGAGTATAAATCCCGGAACCATTCCCTGCCAGCATTTCATGGTCTTAATGAGCAAAGAGAAATATGTACTGTATTTCATCAGCGACAAATGTTGGATTTGGATGCAAACTTGCCACATGTTTAGAGGTGACAGAGCCAAAGCCCATCCCTTTCTTGGGAGGCAGAACCATTGCCATTGTGCCTAGTACACATACAGGGGTACCACGGAGACAGGGACGGCTTTAGGACCTGCAGGGCCTGATTCGAAGACCCGGTGGCGGTCCAGATCTTCAGCGGCACTTCGGCGGTGGGAGGTCCGCTCCGCATCTTCTGTGGCACTGAAGGACCCCCCACCACCAAAATGCCACCGAAGACCCAGGAGCAGACCACCCCCGCCCCCACCCGCCACCGCCGCCAAAATGCCGCTGGAGCGGACCGCCGCCGGGTGAACCTAAGGCGCGGGGCCCTCTTAGGCGCGGGTGCGGGGCCCTCTTACCCGCGGGGCCCGATTCCGGGGAATCAGCCTAAAGCCGGCCCTGCACAGAGAAGGCTTTTGGTGCCCTCTCTCTGATGTGCCACTTCTACAGCACATCCATGCAGGGTAGGGAACAACTGAGTCCTCTGGTTTCTGGCTTTGTACACTCCTGGGATTTGTCTACAATAGAACTTTTCACATCATTTATCTAGCACCAGAACAGCCAGGCTGGAAACATTAATTAGACCAATGGCAAGCAGTTTTGCCACCATGTCACCTACCCCTGTACCAAAGGGACAGGATATTGGACAAGTTGGGTTAATGGTCTGTTCCGGTATTTCAGATTCCTTGGCTTCTAAACCCAGAAAAGCTGTTCAATGTTACATAATGTCTATATTATAGATACTATAGGTGGGGCTGGGAGCACTATGTATTGTTAAGGTTGCCCAATACATCTCATTATAAAACCATATTTTCAGGTGTTCATAACTTTGTCAAACTACATGGAAAATTTCAGCCTGCATTGTTATCAGCCTAAGGCTGAATTTATTTGGAACGTTTCAGCCCAAACACCTCAGATAATTCTGAGAATGATGCCAGTAAAAAAAAAATGCATTGTTTTGCCCATGTTAAAAATTCTAGTGACCTTTTCTTTGATTTTGGCATTTGCTAACTTTTAAGGTTGCAAAGCCAAGCACTCAAAAATGTTCTGTTAACATTGTTTTTCTTTGTGTAATTATTTAATGTAGATTTAGTTTCAGTCATGCTCAGTTAATTACAAAGACTTTTGTATCGGCATATATAATGAACACTTTTTTTCCCACAAATCTGTTCCTTTTTAGAGTCCACAATTAATCTTGAGGAAAGTTATTTATTTCAGGAAAATATTCCCTTTCTCCTACTCCTTACACCTCTGTTACTCCCCTCAGAAAAGCAAAGCTACCATCTCACACAGATAGCCCTGAGCTGGAAATGCATTGATGAAAGTATAAATTGCAGTCATGGATTTAGATAGTTCCAGTTCAGATAATTTACTGAGGATATATTCTTCAAAAAAAGAAAATAATCCAATTCCAAATGCAGTGAAATATCCTACAAGTCCCAGGTTACCAAACCAAACAAGACCATATTTTCCATTTTATGATAGTCTAGAAGAAGGGTCCCTTTGAACGATGAATTATGCTAGGTTTTTTCTATAAACATGAAAGTAAGGTCTGGGTTGGGGTGGTTTTTCTCTTCCTCCCCATAAAGCCCACATTGTTGCCTTCAAACTCACCACTAGTAATAACTATAAACAATTTAGCAAACAGTTCTTCCAATCCCCATGCATTTCAATGAGTGCTAAACATATGTTCCTGTTCTTCATCTTTCTTCACAAAGAGGTGCCTTTTTTCATCACTTTCAAATGCTGGCATCTACCTGTGAAAAAGTGTAGCTTGTAGCCATGTTGGCACACACACCTTCATCTGTCTGAGATAGAACAGTCTTGAAATCAGATGGTACTATTAGTCCAGAATTTCAAGTGTGCTAGCCTGTCTGCAGGTCCAGAATATTCTCATTTTAAAGTAATTTCCAAGAAAATAGGATCCTCCAAACCTAAATTAAAATACTGAATTAAAGTAATCATGGAAAAAACCAAATGACTGGTTCTTTGGAGACATATTTCACTACCTTTGCCATTCTCTGGGTGGCACCACATGATCCTGCCTCCCAGACTGGATCTCTGGGCTTCAGTTCTCCTATTTACCAACCAAGTTAACCCAACAGTCCCAGGTGTTTGGCACCTGTGCAACCTTATCCTCCAGAAGCCTGTGACACCAACTGATTAAAGTGATCCCAAACTAGCTTCCTCAAAACAAAGCATTATTTATTCACCCAAACGTACATAGCAAGCAGAGCAAAGGGATAAAACAAAAAGGCCTAGACATAGTTTACTGTACCTAAACCTTAATCTTTCCTTTCAAACTGTAGTGAGTTCCAGTCAGTCCTGTTACCTCCATATCTGCTGCATGTCTCTCTGGCATGTCTCCCTCCAGGCAGCTACTGACAATCCAGTCAACTCCCCTTCTTTCCTAGGCCAGCACTCATTGATCCTAAATTTTGGCCTGGGAAGAATAAATCTTGCCAGTCTAGTTGTTGCCATGTAGCAATCTGCCCATTTTTTCCCTCAGGAACTATTGGTATTCATTCTGATTGTACCTTATGTTTGCCATTGTTTTGCTTCCTGTTTGTTTTCCCTGATTGCATCCCGTAACTCCTTGCAATCAGGTAGGATAATACCAATCAGGTGAACTAAAGTGCAGATGATATTTATAAAAAAAAAACAACAGACACAACTATCTTATTCTCCACAGAACCAAAAGCAGACTTTGGTATTGCAGTCTGACAGTACCATTCCCTGTCAACATTTCATGGTCTTAATGAGCAAAGAGAAATGTGTACTGTACTTCATCAACTCTTAAGATCTCTATTGAGGTAACATGGTATTTGATGTTGTGATAGTTTTGATTCATTTAACAATACAGATATATTTCCATGTATTAAACTTTTGTTATACACTTATATATTTCAATTATAAATAACTTTGCAAATATTTTGAAACATTATTTTATTCCAGAATTGGACAACTCACAAAATACAGACGCTCCCCGACTTATGCAATCATTCCTTCCGAAAAGCCTTGCGTAACCTGAATTTTACGTAAGCTGGAAACGTATATTGTGCAAGCATAAAAAAACAAAACAAAAATATTGCATTTCCCTTAATCCTATTGTTATCCTGGCACACTGAAGGCTGCATTTTGGTGGTGGGTGACAATGGGCTTAATTTGTAGATGAGGAAGGAGAGGAGGAGACAGGAATGATTTGAATGAAATAATAGGGTGAAATAACAGAAACACAGTATCACTGAAATAACACGAGACTGAGAGGCTGTGAGAGCGCAAAGCCTTCCCTTGTAGGAGATGCTACTGCTGTATTCCTCCGCACACCGCACTACAGTACTTTGCATTCCCGTATGCTACGCAATATTTTCCGCAACTTGAAAATTTTATTTATGCCTTATGGAACATTTTGCGTAAGGTCGAATTTGCATAAGTCAGGTCTTGTGTAACCCGGGGAGCATCTGTAGACTATACAATGTAGAAAGAAAGTAGGTTAGGTAATATCATTTATTGGACCAAATTCTATTGTGAAACGTGAAAGCTTGTCGTTTCCACCAACAGAAGTTGGTCCAATAAAAGATATTACCTCTCCTACCTTGTCTCTTTCATATCATGGGACTAACAGCTACAACAACACTGCAAACTACAATAGAGAGGATTTTACATATGAGGGTAGATGATGATTTAAGGCACAGTGTTAAGATAGCCATGCAGCTAACTCCACCAGGAGAGTGTATGCCCAGCCCACTAGTCTTTTGCACCCAACATAGTCCATGTGCCTTTCAGAATTTCTCCAGTAACAAAGCTGTCTAAAAGTCTTTCCAGGTGTAGGTGCTCTAGTACAGCTTTTATGCACATTCTGCTGTGATGGGGGTAGGCACCTTAGTCTGTCCCCTCACTAATTCCTAATCAAAAATTAGATCCAGCTTTGCTTCTAAAGCCCAAGCACTGATCTATGCAAGTCCCTGTTATACTGGGGATAATTTCTGGTCAGGAGACAGGGAGGATTGATACAAACACCCCTGGGTAGAATTTTGGGAAGGCATTGGAGAATTCCCAGCACTTGAACGGACCAGCTGAATCCCCACGGCATAACTAGTTCAAGCTTCAGCTACTCTCAAGCTTCAACCCACCCTCCCCCCACCATCAACAGGTCAGCTGTCTCAGTCTTGAAGTATCACATAACTAGAGCTAGAGATTTTTGTGTGAACAGAAGTCAGGTCCGAGGCAACACTCCTGGTATACTTGAGGTATAGCCCAAGTTAACAGTGCATTGAAGACAGGACTTTAGGTAAAAAAGGCCTGCATATAGACTGTTGATTGTTTTAAAAACTTCTTCTCTTATGCTTTGCTTTGTTCTTTTAATTAAGATTAAACAATACTTTGTTTTAAGAAGGCTGTTTGGTGTCATTATATTCATTACAGCTCACAACCTCCTAAAGGAAAGGACTCCAGGTACTTGTACTCAGTCAAAACTGTTTAGGGTAAGCATAGTTGATCCACAGGACCAGGTCTAAGAGTGAAAGAATCGCGTGATTCCACCCTAGGAAGGTAAAGGCATGAGGTCTAATACGTGATTGGAGGGACATTCAGAGAGGGGAGAGAAGTGTTGCTAGCCCCATAACTCTGATGCATATACTTAAGTCTTGCCATGGAAAACTGCTTTTCCACTGCTGCAAATGGGAGAAAGAAATTTGAGAAAAAGACAATTATTATCAGCCCTTCTGCAAAAGCAATGAGAATCCAAAATAGCTTATTTTATATGTGAACATTTTGTACCGTTCCTGTGCTTAGCTAGAAAATCTTCAAAGGGGCAGTTAAGTCTGTTAAGAACAGCAACAATAAAATGTGTGCTTCTGATACTCAAGAAAATGATCACCGGAGAACTCAGAAGCAGTCTGAGATATCACAGATTTATATATCTTAAGGCCAGAAGGGACCATTCTAACCATCTAGTCTCACCTCCTGCATAACACAGGCCAAAGAACTTCCTTGAATTTATTCCTGTTTCAAGTCCAATAACTGTGATTAAACCAAAGCATATCTTTTAGAAAAAACATTGAAGTTTGATTTAGAAATTTCCAATGAACAATTTAGTTAATTACTCTCCAGGTTAACAAATTGCTCCTTATTGTTAGGCTGACTTCGTTTAGCTTCAATCTGCATCCATTGGACCCTATTATATCTTTGTCTGCTAGTGAAGATCTCTTTATTGTCAATTTTCTGTTCCCCATGTACTTCTAGACTCTAATGAAATTGCCCTGTCATGGGGTTACTGGCCCCTTTTCCCCCCATGGTCCTGCTTTGAGCCTAGGCAGTCTGGACTAGTGGTCAGAACCAGAGTCAAGATTCAAGAGTCAGAGATGAGGGTCAAACCAGAGTCAGGATCCAGGAGACAGAAACCAGAGCAATAGCAGCTGCAGCTATAAGTGTTGAGCAGTCACTGGCCAACTCCTATTCCTGTGCTTAAGAATAATTCTGGCAATGCCGCTCAGCCAATCAGGTGACCTGGGCAATGAGGGGTTTCCACTGAGGTTAGCTAGCTGATCCTAGACCCAGCTACAGGCCTTCATTCCTGACACCTTTAAGGGGAACCTGTGACAAGTTAATTCAGGAGGAGTGAGGCCATCTAGGCAGTGAATTGAATGATGAGCCATATTTCCTGTAAACTGCAAGCACATATGCCCAGCAATCTTGTGTATAGTGTACAGGCCATAAGTCACACTGGGCCTGGCATGGTCCTTTAAGTACCTGGTCTGCTTGGCGCCCTGCCTGGACATATTGGCACTGCAAGGGGAATGGATGAGCACCCAGTGTCAGGGTGCTGAGGGAAGCGGAGCCTCAGGAGAGGCATCTGGCTGGGCTCTGCGGTGCTGGCTTGGGTCAGTGGAGGCTCTGGAGTTGCATCCTGATGCGGCCAAAGCACCAACCTCCCCCTCCTCCCCACCCACCTGGCAGTTAGTTTCCAGGGATGTGGTGGTTGTTTCTACCAAGAGGTGGCAGGGGAAGGAGCTGTGGCCTGAGCCCCTTCCTAGGTTGGGTATTAGGAAAAACTTTTTCACTTGGAGGGTGGTGAAGCACTGGAATGGCTAGGGAGGTGGTGGAATCTCCATCCCTAGAGGTCTTTAAGGCCCGTCTTGACAAAGCCCTGGTTGGAATGATTTAGTTGAGGTTGGTCCTACTTTGAGCAGGAGGTTGGAGTAGATGACCTCTTGAGGTCTCTTCCAACCCTAATCTTCTATAATTCTGATTCCTGGGATCACCCGGCAGAGGGTCCTGGCCTGGGGAGGTGCAGTCTCTCTCTCTCTCTCTCTCTCTCTCTCACATGCAGACACAGACACAGACACACACACTCCTGGCTTGGCTCCTAAGGCTGTGAATGAAGGAGACATGGACTACTGTGTGCTGCTGGGGAGGAGCTAGCCTCTGCACACCTCACAAGCCCCTTACCCCACATCTCTCGCTCATCTACACACACCCCTACCTCCTCTTCCTCCCCCCACCTCCCCCGCAGCATGTTGTCCTTGGGCAAGCATAAGCTTGGAGGGAATTTTGATAACAAGCACCAGGGCCTGATAAAAAAAGCCTCAGCTGCCAGGCGACTCAGAATCCAAGGCCAGAAGGGACCACTGTGATAATCTAGTCTGGCCTTGTGTATAATACAGGCTGTAGAACTTCCCCAATATAATTCCTAGCGCATCTAATCTTGATTTGAAAATTGTTAGTGATAGAGAATCTACCTCGACACTTGGTAAGTTATTCCAATGGTTAATTACCCTCATTGTTAGAAATGTACACTTTATATCCAGTCTGAATTTATCTTTCCGCCATTGGATCATGTTATAGAATCATAGGACTGGAAGGGACCTCGAGAGGTCATCTAGTCCAGTCCCCTGCACTCATGGTAGGACTAAGTATTATCTAGACCATTCCTGACAGTTGTTTGTCTAATCTACTCTTAAAAATCCCCAATGATGGAGATTCCACAACCTCCCTAGGCAATTTATTCCAGTGCTTAACCACCCTGACAGTTAGGAATGTCCAACTTAAACCTCTCTTGCTGCAATTTAAGCCCTTTGCTTTTTGTCCTATCCTCAGAGGTTAAGAACAACAATTTTTCTCCCTCCTCCTTGTAACAACCTTTTATGTACTTGAAAACTGTTATGTCCCCTCTCAGTCTTCTCTTTTCCAG
Source organism: Trachemys scripta elegans (assembly GCF_013100865.1). NCBI lineage: Eukaryota > Metazoa > Chordata > Testudines > Emydidae > Trachemys > Trachemys scripta. The sequence goes on from NC_048300.1 coordinate 100,744,031, forward strand.
ACTAAACAAACCCAATTTTTTTCAATCTTTCCTCATAGGTCCTGTTTTCTAGATCTTTAATCATTTTTATTGCTCTTCTCTGGACTTTATCCAATTTGTCCAAATCCTTCCTGAAATGTGGTGCCCAGAACTGGACACAATACTCCGGTTGAGACCTAATCAGCACAGAGTAGAGTGGAAGAATTACTTCTCCTGTCTTGCTTACAACACTCCTGCTAATACATCCCAGAATGATGTTCGATTTTTTTGGAACAGTGTTACACTGTTGACTCATATTTATCTTGTGGTCCACTATGACCCCCAGAACCCTTTCTGCAGTACTCCTTCTTAGGCATACATTTCCCATTTTGAATGTGTGCAACTGATTGTTCCGTCCTACGTGGAGTACTTGGCATTTGTCCTTATTGAATTTCATCCTATTTTCTTCAGACCATTTCCCCAGTTTGTCCAGATCATTTTGAATTTATAAGTGTACTCTCTATGCCATTATCTAAATCATTGATGAAAATATTGAACAGAATCAGAACCAAAACTCATCCCTGCGGGATCCCACTCGTTATGCCCTTCCAGCATGACTGTGAACTACTGATAACTACTCTCTGGGAACGGTTTTCCAACCAGTTATGCACCCACCTTACAGTAGCTCCATCTAGGCTGCATTTCCCTAGTTTGTTTATGAGGTTATATGAGACAGTAACAAAAGCTTTACTAAAGTCAAGATATACCAAGTCTACCGCTTCCCCCCTATCCACAAAGCTTACTACACTGTCAAAGAAAGTTGACAAGTATCAGGTTGGTTTGACATGGTTTGCTCTTGACAAATCCATGCTGACTGTTACTTATCACCTTATTATCTTCTATATGTTTGCAAATTGATTGCTTAATTATTTGCTCCATTATCTTTCCGGGTACAGAAGTTAAGCTGACTGATCTGTAATTCCCTGGGTTGTCCTTATTTCCCTTTTTATAGACTGGCACTATATTTGCCCTTTTCCAGTTGTCTGGAATCTTTCCTGTTTTCCATGACTTTTCAAAGATAATCGCTAATGGCTCAGATATCTCCTCAGTCAGCTCCTTGACTATTCTAGGATGTATTTCATCACGTCCTGGTGACTTGAAGACTCTAACTTGTCTGAGTAATTTTTAACTTGTTCTTTCCCTATTCTAGCCTCTGATCCTACTTCATTTTCACTGACATTCACTATGTTAGATGTCCAGTCACCGCCTCTTTGTGAAAATTGAAACAAAGAAATCATTAAGCACCTCTGCCTTTACCACATTTTCTGTTACTGTTTTTCCTTCTCATTGAGTAATGGGCCTACCTTGTCCTTGGTTTTCCTCTTGCTTCTAATATATTTGTAGAATGTTTTCTTGTTACTCTTTATGTCTCTAGCTAGTTTGATCTCATTTTGTGCCTTGGCCTTTCTAATTTTGTCCCTACATACTTGTGTTATTTGTTTATATTTATCCGTTATAATTTGACCTAGTTTCCACTTTTTTGTAGGACTTTTCTTTGATTTTTAGATAATTGAAAATCTCCTGGTTAAGCCAGCATGGTCTCCTGCCATACATCCTATTTTTCCTATGCAGTGGGATAGTTTGGTCTTGCAGCCCTAATAATGTCTCTTTAAAAAAACTGCCAACTCTCTCAAACTGTTTTTCCCCTTAGACTTGCTTCCCATGGGATCTAACACAACAACTTCCCTGAGTTTGCTAAAGTATGCCTTCTTGAAATCCATTATCTTTAATTTGCTGTTCTCCCTGCTACCATTTCTTAGAATCATGAACTCTATCATTTCATGATCACTTTCACCCACGCTGCCTTCCACTTTCAAATTCTCAACCAGTTCCTCCCTATCTGTCAAAATCAAATCCAGAACAGCCTCTCCCCTACTAGCTTTCTCCACCTTCTGAAATAAAAAATTGTCTCCTATACATTCCAAGAACTTGTTGGATAATCTGTGCCCTCCTATGTTATTTTCCCAGCAGATGCCTGAGTAGTTGAAGTCCCCCATCACCACCGAGTCTTGTGCTTTGGATGATTTTGTTAGTTGTTAAAAAAAGCCTCATCCACCTCTTCTTCCTGGTTAGGTGGTCTGTAGTAGACTCCTACCATGACATCACCCTTGTTTTTTACCCCTTTTATCCTTACCCAGAGACTTTCAACAAGTCTGTCTCCTATTTCCATCTCAACCTCAGTCCAAGTGTATACATTTTTAATATATAAGGCAACACCTCTTCCCTTTTTTCTCTGACTGTCCTTCCTGAGCAAGCTGCACCCTTCTATACCAATATTCCAGTCATGCATATTATCCCACCAACTGTGATGCCAAGTATGTCATAGTTGTGTTTATTTACTAGCATTTCGAGTTCTTCCTGCTTATTCCCCACACTTCTCTCATTAGTATACAGACATCTAAGATACTGATTTGATTTCCTCCCCCCAGTTCTGACTTGTCTCTCCCTTATCCCTGCTATAACAGCCTATGCTTCCCGAAAATTCCAACCTTTCTCCCAGGTCTCCATGTTTTTGACTTACCTGTGGGCTTTGGTCACCTGCCCCTTTTAAATCTAGTTTAAAGCCCTCCTCACTAGGTTAGCCAGTCTATATCCAAATATGCTCTTCCCCTTCCTCGATAGGTGGACCCCATCTCCACTTAGCAGTCCTTCTTCTTGGAACAGCATCCCGTGGTCAAGGAAGCCAAAGCCCTCCTGGTGACACCATCCTCGCAGCCAGGCATTCACCTTCAGGATGCATCTGTCTCTGCCAGGGCCCCTACCCTTGGCTAAAATGATCGACAAGAACATGACCTGCACTTCCAGCTCCTTCACCCATACTCCCAGAGCCGTGTAGTCACTTCTGATCTGCTGAGTGTCATACCTTGCAGTATCATTACTGCCCACATGGATAAGTAGAATGGGGTAGTAGTCAGAAGGCCAGATGATCCTTGACAATCCCTCCATAACATCTTGGATATCGTGCCCCTGGCAAGCAGCTTACCTCCCGGGATGCCATGTCAGGTGGGTACCTCTGTCCCCCTCAGAAGAGAGTCACCAACCATCACTACCCTACATTCCTCCTGGGTGTGGTAGCTGCGATCCTCCCAGCCTTAGGCGTAGATGACTTCTCCTTCACCTTTGGAGGTGATTCTCCATTGTTCATTGGCAGGGCAGCATAACGGTTTTCTATCACCATGGTGGGTGGGTTGGGAGTAGGGGTGGAGCACTGCCTGCTGCCAGAAGTAACCAGCAGCCAGTGTCCTCCCTGTGACAGAGCCATATCCTCCTCTCCCAGTGATGTGACAGCAGTCCTCTGTAGCTGGATAAGCTTTCTCAGCCTTGAATGTCTCCATACGAATACTCTCAATGAATTCCTCATGAACACGGATGTTCCTCAGCCCAGCCACCTCCTCCTGTAGCTCTCCCACCTGCTTCCTGAGAGATTTCACCATCAGGCACCTTTCACACTGGATGGTCCCCCCAGCCTGGCTTTCTGTGAGTGGGAAATGCAGGCCACAGTCTTTGCAAAGCCACACCAGGATCTGGGTAGAGGCATCCTTGGTTAGATGGTCTGTGGTCTGTCTGGATATAGGCACAGGTGGAGGAGACAGGCACAACGTCTGGTGATGTGGCCTTTCCTAACCATAGCGATTATATTATGTCTGCCTCCCACAAACTCCCTCTCAAACTCCCCTGTTTGTTGGCATGATCAGGTCCCACCCAGATAGAAACTCAGATCACTGCATTTACAGTCCACAGTATTGACGATTAGACCACAGAAAATGCTCACAAAGCATGAAGCTCTCCTAAGGGAGGGAATTCCTAGAGATCACAGGTCCCCAGGGAGAAGGGGAGAAGCAGAACCCCAAGGAAGAAACTTGATTTTGATTTTATTTGACTTTAGAACCCCAGTAGGGGAATTTTGTCTTACATCCTTTTGGACTATATGCCACTAAGGGGCACTAGGAGAAAGGAAACTGAGGCAGGGAGTGCCTGTTGCACCTCACTAAGTTAGCAATGGGTGCTATAGGGCAACCAGTCTGCACAACACAAGCTTTTATATTTGTTTAGAGATGCTAAATAGATTGAGCACCTTGAGTCTATCACTATAAGGAACGTCTTCCAATCCTTTAATCATTCTCTTTTCATGGATCAGTAACAAGTTACAAAATAGGAAACAAAGGTCAAGAAAAAAATATCAGTTTTCACAATGGAGAGAGGTAAATAGCAGGGTTTTTAAGGATCTGTGCAGGGACCCGTGCTGATCAATGTATTCATAAATGATCTAGAAAAGTGGTGAACAGTGAGGTGGCAAAATTTGCAAAGGATATATAATTACTCAAGATAGTTAAGTCCAAAGCTGACTACAAAGAGTTACAAAGGGATCTCACAGAAGTTGTTGACTAGGCAACAAAATGGCAGATGAAATTCAATGTTGATAAGTGCAAAGTAGTGCACCCCGCAAAGCATAATCCCAACTAGACATACAAAATGATGGTGGTCTGTTACAGGGTACTCTACTCACCAGTGGAACACCTCCTTGTAGCTACAGCTAGAGATTAGCTTTGCCAGTCTGATACCCCATCTTGTAGGTGCTCTCTCTCTCTCAGGACTTGACTACTCCCTCTTTGTGGCTTCGACCTCCAAATAGGTCACTGTAGTTTTCTGCTTCCGGCTGGAATTGTGTACCAAAATGTCTCTGTACCAAACATCCCAGGCAGTCTTCCAGTTCACCACCCCTCAATGGGGACACTTTCCCAGTGGCTGATAGGGGAAACTGGGCCTGACTTCGTCTCTGGGTGCCAGTCCAGGGACCCTACAACCAGCAGCTAAGGTCTATGCTGTTCTACACCTTGCTGCTGGTTCCCTAGATTGACTCTATCAAGCTCCTTCTCTACCTTCCTCCTGGCATGCCCTCCCCTGCAGGCCAACCTCCCTGCTCACACTAATCTCAGAGAGCCTGACTATCAACCTCCTCCCTGCAGCCCCTTTCTGCCCTCAGCTACCTGGCTTTATACAAGCCCAACCTGTTCCTGTTCAGGTGAACACCATCCTTTAATTAGTCCTCATTGCACCCTGGCTCCTTCTCCAAGTGCTGCCTATGCAGTTAATTGGCCCACCTAGCCAGCTTAACCCCTTTAGGAGCTGGTGTGGGGGTGAACACCCCATTACAAGGTCTAACTTAGCTGTTACCACTCAAGAAAGAGGCCTTGGAGTCATTGTGAATAGTCCTCTGAAAGCATCTGACCAATGTGCAGCAGCAGTAAAAAAAAAGCTAACAAAATGTTAGGAACCATTAGGAAAGGTATAGAAAATATAATGCCATTATATAAAGCCATAGTATGCCCACACCTTGAATGATACTGTGACCCTAAGCATCTCTGTATTCACACCCTACACAATACTACAGTGATGTTTGTTTAAAATATGCTTTATAAGGCTGTGACATTAATAACATCTCAAGGGGAGACACTAAGGGGCATCCTGATATCTGGTAATGAATTTCAGCTGGCATAACCAGTCCAGGTCAATTTGTTAATGTTATGAAATGTATCTGATAAGTGTCATGCAAGGTATCAATGAAAAGCTCATAACTCACTGGTTCTTAGTATCATTGCATAATGTATGAGCAAGCAACTGATGCAAAGTTATTGACAGAAACTGAAATTATACTTCTTAAAATGTGTTTGCCAGCCAAGCAGGAGTTATCCCACCCTAGACAAAGGAATGTGGTTTCCCCACCTGGAAGTTACTTCCAAAGTACTTTGAAAGACAATGAGAATGTATTTACATATCACACATACAGACCCATCAAGCTAACAAGGGGTGGAATCAAACCTCACACTATCACAGCAGGGGATGAGAATGACAATCAAATTCAGTCAGTTGCACTGGAAGGGACAGGAACTAAATAATTTGCATTTTAGCAGACAACCCCAGCAGGACTCTTCCTTCAAGATAGACTCCATGTTGTCTACCTCACAGCTGGAAACAGACTGTTATCTGGAGGTATCCTTCAGAAGAATTCATTTCAAGGATTCAGTGGACTATAAAGGGGGAGGGGAGTACAGAATCCCAAGTTATCTATCTTTCATCTAAGACCACAAAGGAACCAGCCCTTTGACTATAGGGAATAGATCCTGACCCAGGAGTTCAATCAGCCATCTTGACAGAAACATGTGGTGAAGATTTTACCTTGGACCAAGTCTAGTTAGTTAAGTTTTAGTCACTAGAAAGTGTATTATCTCTATTTCTCTTGTAATGATTTCTGATTTTAATCCTTATAATTGATCTTACTTAAAACCTATCTCTTTGGAATTAAATAAACTTGTTTAATTTTTTAATCTAAATCATTCCAATGCTGTATTTAAACTGAACTATTCAGTAACTCCAGCTAAAGTTTTCATTTTTATTTGCTTGTAATCATCTCTACCTTTATTTCTTTTACTTGGCATCACTTAAAATTGCCCTCTTGTTAATAAACTTATTTTATTTTAATCTAAACCAACCCAGTGCTGTATTTTAATTCAAGTGATTGTTAAGTCCAGTTAATGTGGCAAGCTGCTGGGTATTGTCTGTTTAAAAAAGCAAACAAACCTTATTATTTCTCTTGACTAGTTCAGGAGAGGGCTGGACGTTTCAGGGCAGAGGGTTTTGGAGAAATTCAGAACTGGGGACGTGTCAGGTTTACTTCGCTAGTAGTATCCGAGGCTGGTGGAGACCAGAGGGTGGCTGTGGTGTAACAAGCAGACTGATGGAGTCAGAGTGGCTGAACCAGGGCTGCTTATCACACAGAGACTCGTTGTGTGTGTGTAGACTGGCTGGGAGTGTCCAAACAAGGTATTATACCAACAGAGCAGTTAAAGGCACCCAGGATTACAGGGCAGGCAGTGACACACCTTTTCACTGGTCAAATTGCACCCCAAACTGTGACAACTGCATGCAGTTCTGGTTACCCTATCTCAGAAGAGATACATTAGAACTGGAAAAGGTGCAGAGAAGGGCAACAAAAATAATTAGGGATATAGAACAGCTTCCATATGAGGAGAGATTTAAAAGACTGGGCCTGTTCAGATTAGAAAAGAGACAGCTAATGAGGGATATGATAGAGGTCTATAAAATCATGAATGGTGTGGAGAAAGTGAATAGTCAAGTGTTACTTACCCCTTCCCATAATACAAGGACTGGGGGTCACCCGATGAAATCAACAAGCAGTGGCATGAAAACAAACAAAAGGAAGTACCTTTTCACACAACGCACAGTCAGGAGTGGGATTCATTGCTATGGGATGTTGTGAAGGCCAAAAGTATATCTGGGTTCAAAAAAGACTTAGATAAGTTCCTGGAGGATAGTCCATCAAGGGCTATTAGCAAAGATTGTCAGGGATGCAACCCAATGCTCCAAATGTCCCTAAACCACTACTGCCAGAAGCTGGGATGGGATGACAAGTGATGGATCACTAAAAATTGCACTCTTCTGTTCATTCCCTCTGAAGCATCTTACACTGTCCACTATTGGAGATAGGATACTGCACTAGATGGACCATTGGTCTGACCCAGTATGGCCATTCTTATGTTGTTATATTCTCATGGCTGTTCTCTGAACCATCTTAACTCCTCAATTTTTCAACATCCTTCTAGATGTGGACACCAGAACTAGGTATAGAATTCCAGTAGAAGTTTTGCCAGTGCTAAATCCAGAGGTAATATAACCTTCCTGCTCAACATTTGCCTGTTTATATATCCAAGGATTGCATTAGCCCTTTTAGTCACAGCACCACATTGTGAGCTCACAAGCAGCTTATTATCCGCCATGACCCACAAGTCTTGTTCAGGGTCACTTGTTCCCAGGATAGAGTCCCCCCATCCTGTAAGTATGGCCTACATTCTTTGTTCCTAGATGTATATCTTTACATTTAGCCACATTAAAAGGCATATTGATTCTTACCAAGTGATCCAGATTGCTCTTTGCCATTGACCCATCCTCTTTATTATTTATTATTTACTAGTCACCCGTTCTTTGTGTCATCTGCAGACTTTATCAGTAATGATCAAGTAAGGGCCAGATGCATTATGGAGGTGCCTATTAGTAACGCCACAGTTTTGCTAAGATGGGGGCATACAGTCCTGTTTTTCTCTAAAATTAGGTCACCAGTAGGTGTTCAATTTCACCCAGGGTTAGTTCTTATATCCTATACATTTCTATGAAGTTTTTGTTTGATTGATCTTGCTAAAGTTTTAATAGAAGCCCTGTGATTTTGAGCTCTGGCTGGAATTTTTCATTGACAGCTCTATTTTGCATTGTGGATTGGTATCTTATTAAAAACATCTATTTCCAAAATACTTGATAAAGATGGGGTCACTCAGGAAAATTAAACCTTAATTTTGCCCCTCTATGGATACCAGCCTTCCATCAGCTCCTTTAACTGTTCTTCTGCACACAATCCTTTACCAAACTGCCCTTTGCCAACACAAGTAACCAGAAACATTCACAATTGCTTTCATTGGGAAAAAATCATCAGTAAGGGGGACGGGCCAAAGACGAGGGAGGGGCAGAGGTAAAATTACAGTTCATGGCTTGTGATGTACATGGCACGGGGTATGCTTGTGAGTAGAGGAGTAACAGATATATACTGTTAAGTGACTTAACTTTTCATTTGCTTGCTTCTGTGGGTTTGTCAGGCATGTTGTGTGTGTGTAGCCATAACTGCTTCAAAACAAAGTTCATTGTAATTAAAACATTTAATGTATGTAAGTCATTCTGGGAACGTAGAAAAGATGAGGAGCAGCTTCAGAAACTTCCTAGTAAATTGGATTTTTTTTTTAAACTGCCTTCTATGCATAGGTATTTGATTCAGTTTTGAAATGTAATTAAAGGCTAATACGTAGCAAACCTTTCTTAATGTGCTGTAGCATTAGGTTACTATGTGTCACTACATAAACTCACCACCATCTTATAACCATTTTCAGTTTTAAAAGAGATCATGGCTCCTGGAAGCACATTCTTCTAATGTGCTGGATGAGAGGAGTTCTAATGAATCATTAAAAACCCTTGCATTAGATTCCTCCAATTTCATATCAAGTGGATCTGTGAGTGAGAGGTGAAAGCAGCAGCAGCAGGAGCTGCCACTCCAAATATTAGACATGATTGACAAGGAAGCTTGTTTCTATGTGTTAAATTAGAGAAGCAGTGTTACAGTAGCTGGTTTAAACAGATGCATTTTGTCTCATGGATGCCCAAAGTACCCACTTAGAGGGCCACATTGAAAACTACTCAGGACAGAGCCCAGTAACAGGGACATTATAACTGCCCTTATTTTTAATACCAAGGTGTAATCTGCAGAGACTCCAGGGCCTGACATGCAATCCTTTGTCTTTATCTGATCTGAGCAGCCTACTAGGATCAAGATGGAGCATTGCATGGTATGAATAGTCTTCACTGATAACACCTCTGTGTGAAAGTGACCACATACTCTAATATTAAATTCTATGGGCGGTATTTGGCTCTGTGTTGAACTTTGGCCATCATGTTGTATCTCCATTTGTTAGTTAAGGTGGTCCCTGTGGATCCTGTGCAATGTCTACGATCAGAGGAGGGGAGAGCATAATGCATATCATACATAATGGGAAACATGTAGTAGCATGATTACAAAATTAGATGAACTTCAGGCACTGCATGAAACACCTTCTTTTGAGAGCTTGTCCACACAGGGAGTTAGATGAATGAACTAAAGGTGTAAAGTTAATGCACATACCTTAGAATGCTTTAAGCCCCCATGTGGATACTCTCATTCAGAAGTAAAGGATCCTTAGTTCTCTGTAGCTAAGTCCTAGGAGGATTAAGCTACAGAGAATTAAGGTCAGTTTACTTCTAAATTAGAGCATCCACATATGGTTTTAAGGCACTTTAATTTATGCACGTTAACATCACACCTTTTTGTTAATTTGTCTTAACTTTCACGAGTATCCCCATGCTGACAAGCTCTGAGAGTACTATAGATTAAAACCCAAGTTAATTTTAAAATATTACTTGTGCTGGACCTTAGGCCAAAATAATTTTAGCCATCCAATGCAAGATTTCCCCACGTGTAATGATTATTTTAATTTCCAACCAAATATTCTCTGCCAGAAGAAATAGACAATCTGGTATCTGAAGGCAGTTCTGACAGTGGCCTCAGGGCTAAACCATGCAGGTGAAAATAGTTCATATGGTAATCATTAAATATCACTGCTGGTGTTATATTCTTCAGAATTATTCTAACAGACGTTGTCCCAGTGAGTGCACATGGCTCTGACCATTGCAACCAAACTAAGTCTCATTGCTAGAATTTGAAGGCAAAAGTAGCTAATCTGTTGCTATTAAAGTGCTGAGATCTACTATTTGAAAGTACTTACAATTACTGTGAAGTTACAGACACTCCCCATATTAAATATAAGGGGAAATGAATTTGAGAAAAAATGAAAAAGGGCTAGGGTTGTCAAGCGATTAAAAAAATTAATTACGATTAATCGCACTTGTAAACAATAATAGAAAACCATTTGTTTAAATAGTTTTGGATGTTTGCCACATTTTCAAATATATCGATTTCACTTACAACACAGAATACAAAGTGTACAGTGCTCACTTAATATTTATTTTTGCTTACAAATATTTGCACTGTAAAAAACAAAAGAAATAGTATTTTTCAATTCACCTAATACAAGTACTCTAGTGCAATCTCTTTATCATGAAAATTCAACTTACAAATGTAGAATTATGTACAAAAAAAATGCATTTAAAAATAAAACAATGTAAAACCTACAGGTCCTCTCCATCCTACTTCTTGTTCAGCCAATCACTCAGACAAACAAATTTGTTTACAGCTGCAGGAGATAATGCTTCTTGTTTACAATATCACCTGAAAGTGAGAACAGGCATTTGCATGCCACCGTTGTAGCTGGCATCACAAGATATTTATGTGCCAAATGCACTAAAGATTCATATGTCCCTTCATGCTTCAACCATCATTTAAGAGGACATGCATCCATGCTGATAACGGGTTCTGCTCAATAACCATCCAAAGCAGTGCAGACCAACGCATGTTCATTTTCATCATGTGAGTCAGTCAGATGCCACTAGTAGAAGGTTGATTTTCTTTTTTGGTGGTTCGGGTTCTGTAGTTTCTGCATTGGAGTGTTGCTCTTTTAAGACTTCTGAAAACATGCTCTACATCTCATCTCCCTCAGATTTTGGAAGGCACTTCAGATTCTTAAACCTTTGGTTGAGTGCTGTAGCAATCTTTAGAAATCTCACATTGGTACTTTCTTTGTGTTTTGTCAAATCTGCAGTGAAAGTATTCTTAAAACGAACAACATGTGCTGGGCCATCATCCGAGACTGCTATAACATGAAATATATGGCAGTATGCGGGTAAAACAGAATAGGAGACATACAATTCTCCCCCAAGAAGATTAGTCACAAATTTAATTAATGCATTATTTTTTTAATGAGCATCATCAGCATGGAATCATGTCCTCTGGAATGGTGGCCGAAGCATGAAGGGGATTATAAATGTTTAGCATATCTGGCACATAAAGACCTTGCGATGCCGGCTACAACAGTGCCATGAGAACACCTGTTGTCACTTTCAGGTGACATTGTAAACAAGAAGAGGGCAGCATTATCTCCCATAAATGTAAACAAACTTGTTTGTCTTAGCAGTTGGCTGAAAAAGAAGTAGGACTGAGTGGACTTGTAGGCGCTAAAGTTTTACATTGTTTTGTTTTTGAGTGCAGTTATGTAACAAAAAAAATCTACATTTGTAAATTGCACTTTCATGATAAAGAGATTGCACTACAGTACTTGTATGAAGTGAATTTAAAAATAATATTTCTTCTGTTTGACATTTTTACAGTGCAAATATTTGTAATAAAAAATAACAGGATAAATGAGAATTGTCTATTTTGTGTACTGTGTTGTAATTAAAATCAATATATCTGAAACTGTAGAAAAGCATCCAAAATATTTAATAAATTTCAATTGATATTCTATCGTTTAATAGTGCAATTAAAACTGCAATTAATCTCAATTAATTTTTTTAATCGCGATTAATTTTTTTAAGTTAATCGCGTGACTTAACTGCAATTAATCGACAGCCTTAGAAATGACATATTCTATTCATCTGGAAGTTAAAGAACTTTGCTAGAGTTTTCAAATCCTTGCTTACCCTTTCAAAACAGGATCCACATTTTCCCCAGCATGCCATCCAGTTTTGCACAATTTACAGAGGAGGATGCAACAGAATATGTCAAGGAAGGCTATTCTAGCTGGTTTTCAAACTCAACAGACAACAAAGAACTGGAAATCTCAGGGCAGTCTGTTGTCCAGAGATGTAAAGCTTTGCTTTATAATCATGACCTATAAATGTTACTATGAAAATCTGATTTTTTGGCCCAATTCTTTAGTCTTTACACAGTGAACATTCCCATTAACATCTGTCGGCATTTTCACTGTATAAGACCTGCAGAATTTGTCCTTCTGAGGTTCACCCATAGATTGACATTTTTCATAAACATACAGCTAAGGGTAGCATAAAATCCCTCCTTACCTGTAAAGGGTTAAGAAGCTCAGATAACCTGATTGGCACCTGATCAAAAGGACCAATAAGGGGAGAAAATACTTTCAAATCTGTGGGGGAAGGTTTTTGTTTTCGTGTTCCTTTGTTCTCTCCCAACCAGCGAGGAGCCAGGGCAGGGAAAATACATCTCCCTAAGCCATATCTGAACTAAGAATCTAATATTACAGAAATAGTAAGTAATAGCAAGGAAATGCATTAGATTATCTTTTGTTTTAGCTTGTGAATTTTCCCTGTGCTAAGAGGGAGGTTTATCCCTGTTTTTGTAACTTTAAAGTTTTGCCTCGAGGGGAAATCCTCTGTATTTGGAATCTTTTTGTTACCCTGTAAAGTTATCTTCCATCCTGATTTTACACAGATGAGTCTTTTATCTTTTTTTAAATAAACTTCTTTTAACAACCTGATTGTTTTTCTGTGTCCTAAAGACCCAGGGGGTTGATCTGTGCTCACTTTGTAACCAATTGGTGAGGATATTATTCTCAAGCCTCCCCAGGAAAGGGGGTATGGGTTTGGGGGGATATTTTGGGGGAGGTAGGGCTCCAAGTTGCGCTACCTGAATGTTTGTTTAAATCACTTGATGGTGGCAGCGATACTAAGGGCAAGGAAGGAATTTGTGTCTTGGGAAGTTTTTAACCTAAGCTGGTAGAAATAAGCTTAGGGGGTCATTCATGCAGGTCCCCAGATCTGTACCCTAGAGTTTAGAGTGGAGAGGGAACCCTGACAACATTGACCTCTTTTTGCCCCATCAGGTACTAAATATCACTAGGGCCGAGCAATTTGACAAAATATATCTATTATTCCCAAAACCGATCTGTTTTACAGGTGGCCAGATTAGATGATCTACCCTTCTGGCCTTAAGGTCTATGAATCCGTGAATGAAAACAAATGTATCTGTCACTGTTATCATTTGATTTCCTAATTATATGAAAGAGCATATGAAGAACTAAGTGCCAAACTTATACTTGACTAAGTGCATGCAGTTCTCATTGAAGGCACATTCATGGGCTGAAAGTTTCCTTTACAACCAAGAGAAGAATTTACCCCCACTTGTGACTATTTTTCTACAAACCTTTCAGATCTGGACTTTTGCACACACAAAAATCCATGTCAAATGAGATCCATATTTTAGCTCTCTAAAGCACAAAAATAGTTAAAACATTTTTGACTAAAAAGCAGGAAAGCAACTGAGCATGAAAAGGCTGAGATTGGAGGGGTGGGAGAAGATTTGGAGCTAAAAATGTGTATTCAAAGTTTTAGTCTCTAAAATTAGAGCTTATCATAGAGAATTTAAAGTGGCCTTCGCTATTGTGATGATTTTAAGATTCTTTCATTTAAACGGAAAGATAAAGGTATAGGATTGCCTGCTATTCATATGGAGGTAGACAGTCTCTTCTTTTCATAAGCACCACCTGGTCCATTTCTTTTCATGGGATGAAAGCCAGAGAAACCAGCACACCTGCTAACATGAGAAAACCAGCTAGTCACTTATGGGTGAGTGACTGAGTGGGGTGGGCGGGAGGAGGGTGCAGTTTAGTTTGCCAAGGGCGGCAACAATCTCAAATCAAATCCTGACTATTCTGTACATACTTCTGAACTAAACTGCTGTGAAACTGGCCATTTGAATCAAGGAACTTTGCAAGACTTGGTCATGGCATCGAATGGTATAGCATGTTACAGTTCGTTGTATAGTATCGCAGATGAAATGCATCATCTTACATCTAATGTGACCCACATATGGCTCATTAATTTCTTATAAATGAAATCAGCAATGTTGAATCATAATTATTTGCCAAATGAAATGTGAAGAAGAGAGTTAGGTGTTGTCAGCAGTTTTAAGGGCATGCAGAGAGCTCAGTATTAATAATAATTGCTTTAAAAGGAGATTCTATATGGTGAGCTATGGTGAGATGTCATATTTATTGCTGAGGTGAACAGTCACCTGATAGCTTTAGAACTCTTTTCTCATCCGTGGGTTAAATATGATACCTCTTTGGAATACACTATAAGTCTATTTCTAGCTTCAGTCCTTTTTAACTATCAGGCTGCTGCACAAGCCAATAGACCAGTCACCCCCCACCCCCACCCCCTGACAAGCTTTTTCCCAACTGCCTGATGCACAAAGGACATATAGCATGATGCTTAATAATTTTATATGCTTTTAGAGATTTTTATATATAAAGCTCAACTCAAATATGTGCATGATGTTTTTATAATAATTCAGGAAAAAATGATCCAAAGTTTAAAATCTGGTTCCATTTGATTAGTTGATTTTTAAATTACTTGGAAGGATTTGGGATTTACTTGTAATGAATTAGAACTGAAATCTACAGAAATATAGGTTCACGGACAGGAAAGACAAATTCCAGGGATCCAAAATCCCCAGTTTGTCAGTGTTTCAGATAAACAGTCTTTCCTATCCCACACACCTGGTTGTTTTGTTCAGAGGCAGAATATCAAAGGGATTATCCAGAAAGCAATCAGACAGCTGGATTGTTTCATTTCTGAATGTCAATTTCTCTTTGTTTTGTTTTTTTAAGTCATCAGTCAGCAGACAGAGGAGAGAAACATGGTGCCAGTAGCTGAGCAATCTGACAAAGGCCCGTTACAATGTACTGATCATTGCTTCCCAAACTCATGGCTTTGTTTCTGTGGTCAGCATTTTAAGCATCAATCATGAATTAATAAACATTCCTGGCTCCAGCTTCTTCACAATATAAGTTTTAAGTGTTTGAGGAGACATGATAAAGAACTACTAATAGGTTCCCATACCTGTACCATGATTGAGGACAAATGTTCCATCCTGTAACTGAATATTAGAAATGAGTGAATAACTCAAAACAAATAATTTGGTTGATGAATTTATCATCTTTCTGCTTACATGTGTGTGAGAGCAGTTCATGATTTCCTCAAATTCATTGCATACATATTTTTGCAAATCTGTGAATTGATCACGAACAATTCACTATGAGTATTTGATAATTGACATTTTTAAGTTTGATTGGTTGGATAAATCACATGTTGTTATTTTCCTTGATGGAATGGGTGGGTAAATACACCATACAAATGCTTGAGTGTTAAAATTCAATTTTCACAAATGGCAAAAGTGGCAAACGGTATGAGGCATATCAGCCAGAGCGCTGAAAAAGCATCTCTGCATATAAACCTGAGTCTGCTTGGAACCAAAAACCCAGAAAGCAGAAATTTATTAACTTAAGTTCCATCACTTTAAAAAGCACCCTTCTATTAGGAAATTGTTTACCTTGCATTGTTGCAATTAACACCTTAGAATTGCTATAACCGAGAGTAGAGCATTTTTTCTGCTTGTTTACTCTGTGAATTTGACATCACCTTGTGTATAGTCAGTTACACTGTTTCCCCTGTATAGTCAATTGTTTGTTTTCCTCTTGTTGTTTGTGTGGATTGTACACACTGTAGCAATAGCAGGGGAGAGAAAAAAATTCAAAATTTGAAAGATGGGACTGTAAAACTGTAAAAATTGGTAAAGGCAGGTCTAGCATCTGAAATTACTTTTAATTCCTTTTTTTGAAAGTGACAAGGATCAACCCCCTACAAGAGTCTTCACTACTTTTGTGACAGGACAAACAATGGCCATTTTGGGACATATGACCTTAGAGAAGCATCACACCGCTCAGCTTTACCAGTGATTTACCATGCCTATGCAGGCTTTAAACCTGCTAGGAAAATGTACTGAGATACGTGCTCATGAGATATTAAAGCAAAGCATTATGCTTCTCTGTTGGCCAGCAAGAATCTCTTTCCACCATTAATTACACTGCTGCAGGTATCTAGGAAATTAAGCTATAACTATCAAAGCCAATTTTCTCTGTATTCATCTTAAATTATAAGATTCCTGAAGGTCTCAGATCCTTAAGTCAGAGGGAGGAGGGGGAATGAAGGAAGGGATTGTAGTCTCTTCTGCTGTAACAATTCAATATTTTGCTAGAAGACAAAATGTGAATAAGAGTCATTTTCTCAATCCTTCCAATGGCTTTAAGAAAAGGTATAATTACAAGCACTGAGCTGAATGTAAATATTGTATGACACTGGTTGGTAGGAGACAACAGCAGCCTGCAGGAAGCATCTTATTCTAATGGACCCCCATCCTCTCTGCCTGAGAATTAATCTAGTGTTAACACAAAGGATTTCTCAAACTTTAACATGTACTGTCATTACAGATTTCAAGGTATTTATTACAGCAGCACCTGCGGGCACCACAAGAGTTAGGGGTCTGACAACCTCTCCTAGCCTAAGACCCTATTTACAGGGCTTTTATAACTCACTCGTAAAAACTGGCTGCAGGCTCATACTTGGTAAAAAAGGATCTGAGGGGAAGATTTTCAAAGGCACAAAGGGCAGTTGGACACCAATGAATTTCAATAAGAGTTGGGTACCTAACTGCCCTATGTGCTTTTGAAAATTTTCCCCTTAGTCAAGGAGCCCTTTTCTTCGCACATTTGCAGATTCATTTATTGGTCCATTTTAGGGTAAAGGAATGTAAAATACACTAAAATCAAACAAAGAAATGCACTTGTTTGTGAATTTCTTCTTCCTTTCATATCACTCAAACTGTTTGCTATTTAACACAATATCTTAGAGATCCCAATCTTCTCCTCCCCTCCCCTCTATGCCATGAAGTGGGGAAAGATTGTTGGGGGGGGAGGAGCCAAGTTGAAAAAAATGAGATGATATAGCTGGCTCAGGAAGATTCAGAGTTGGAGAAGAGTCAGATGGGTGGGTAAATGGTTTGTATGTGGTGAGTGGTGATGCATGTGTTAGATTAATGAATATAAAATAACATCATAGAGGATGTTACTTATAGTGTTAATGTTGACACTCAACAGTATGGGGCTGTAAGGGTACAGTATTCATTTGGGTAAAGTAGAGATTAAGATATTGAGCTAAAGCCACTTGGGCTACCTTAATTTCACATTTACCAATTATTTATAAAAATGTGACCTAACCCTTCAGGATGACACCTGTTTTTTGGTTTTGTTTTTAAATCCAGCATAACAAGTTTTATACCAGAGAACTGCCTTAGGATTTTTTTAAACAAATTGTTCTCTGATGTGTATTATTAGTTTAAAAAGATGGAATTAGTTTGTCTATATGTGTGAAATATTAAGATCAAGAAGTAACTATAGCTAAGTCACTAAGTAATAGTGATAACCTCCCACTACTGTAATATCTGACCAGATTGTTGGGTGCTATTAAATCAGGGAAATTGTGTATAGTATGACTATCCCTTTCTCTCACCTTCATATAGTATGTTGCCTTAAGTTTGGGGCAATTCTTAGCTGTCTCTAAATAGCTGTAAGAGAAAGAAACACTTGGTGATGCCCACAGTATTCATCATATGAAACTGGAAGGAGAAGACAACCATTGGGGGGGAAGGGATAGCTCAGTGGTTTGAGCATTGGCCTGCTAAACCCAGGGTTGTGAGTTCAATCCTTGAGGGGGCCACCTAGGGATCTGGGGCAAAATCAGTACTTGGTCCTGCTAGTGAAGGCAGGGGGTTGGACTTGATGACTTTTCAAGGTTCCTTCCAATTCTAGGAGATAGGATATCTCCATTAATTTAATTTAATAAGATACACAATTTTTACAAAGCATTTTTTAAAGAATAAAGGACAATAGATACGCTATAGCCTATTGTCTCTCAGCCTCTCCCTTATTAGTTGGTTAATATACTATAGGCTTCACAGAAGTGAGTCTTGAGGAGAAATTTGAAGGAGAAGATTGTAGTGGACTTATGGGTCAGTTGATAGAGTTTTTCACATGAAAGGGAAGAATGGAAGAAGGGATGCAGGTGGTTCTAAGAGAAGAAGGCAAATAGGTGGTCCAAAGTGACATTTAAGAGAAAAGAGTAGATAGGCAAATTGGAGGGAAGGGTGGAAGAGGATATCCAAACAGATATCCTTCAGATGACAGAAATCCATGACCACAATTTGTGCTGTGCCTCTCAGGAGCATCAAACAGGAGTAAACTCCACAAGTGCAAATTGGAGCTTTATCTATGCTAGGGATTTGCATTTGTGTAGACACATCAGTGGCTGGCCATTGATTGCTGGAATCAGGGCAAATTGTCAGAGTAGATGGTATGTTTGATCATTTGGATCAGTTTGAACTCAAGTGAGAGAGCATAACTGTGCTGTGCTGCTAGCTCAAGAACCAGAAGGTCTTTGTTCTTCATGGCTGCACACTGCTTAAGTGCTTCAGGGCTATTAAGAGTATTTGAGACAATGCATGATTCTCACAGATCAGACATAACTATCCAGCAAAATGGAATTCAAAGATCCCCCTCCCAGCTCAGAGACTAAAATTGGCTTGATCTCTTCAGTTTTCGTTTTTTTTTTTTTAATTGCATTGTCATGTCACAACTTCTAAAAGAAAAACAAAATCTTCAAAGACAATGAAGCTAAAATGGATATCCAAAATACAGCTAATATAATGGGAATCAAATAAAATGAAGAATGCCTTCAGCCTTGAACAAAGCCCAGTGGAACATAGAAAAAATCAAATGACGAAAGAATAAAGTTATCTGTCCCTAGTGCAGCAGAAGTTGGTGATTCAACTCCTGGAGCAACACAAAGCAAAGCAGAAAGCATTTGTAGATAAGAGGACAGAACCTAATGGATATTTTCAGTAAACCTAAAAGCTATGTTACCACTATAGTGCAAAAGATAATGGTTTCTACCTCTACAATTCCTTGAAGTGATTGTTTTGCCAATATACAGTATAAAAGAAACAAAGGCTAATAATTGCTTGTCAGCATTGACGAAGCATGACAGGCATCAAGAATGGGGCGGAGGAATGCCACTTCGCAGCCACATCCAATAGTAACAGGCTTCATACATAGTGTATACTGTACTCCAGTGAAATCAGCTGGGGATTGCGAAAGAAAGGACATTTGAAGGTCAAGTTAAACAAGTTGAGGACATCTCTCTAGTTAAAATACATTCTTGAATCATGGAGATAATTTAAATTTGTATCGAATGATGTTACAAAGCACACAACAGAAGATAGCTCCAGTCTCTATATAGCAAATTAGCTCCAACTGTCTTACAAAAAAGCTGTAGCAGAAAGCATTTCTCAGGGGAAAAATGTATACCACAGAACTTTCCATCACATAAAAAAGAAGCCTCCAAATGCAGACTAATTACTGAAAATGATATGTAACATACAGAGTGAAATTATGGTGTGGAGGCCCTGAAGGAAGTACACACCTCATTAGAAAAGAAATGTGTAGTACACCATACTAGAAAATATCATTTACAAAGTCCCGTTGTTGACTAAAGGACATTTTACACAGGTTAAAAAACAAATAAAGTCAATATTCAAAACTTTTTTTGCCATTTTTCTATGTATCCTTGCAATCAAGTCCATACACAAGTTCACAACTACACTTTCCTTAGGATAGATCCCTTTTGCAATTCACTAAGTCCCTGATTGAAGAAAGCACTTAAGCTTATGCTTATGTCTCTCCTTATTCAAGAAAGCACTAAATTCAAGAATTTCAAAAGGAACTAGTGATTCTGGGTGCCACTAGTTTGGGGCATTCAACCTGGCACCTTAAAAAGGCCTGACTTGCATAGGGTGGGAGTTCAGCTCTATCTGAAAACCAGAGAGCTTTAAATGTTCTTCAGTTGAGCACCTAAAACTTGAGACACTCAAAATCATTAATCATTTTTTAAAATCTTGGCCTGTACTTTCCTGAATAGGATCCTAAGTAGGGGAAAAGCAGCCGCCCCCACATTAAACAATATGGAAGACCAGCCATTCAAATTCTGGCTTGAGTTTCAAGCCCTGATGTTGACTGGATTTATATATGAATAAAAGAATTCCCCTGACTGGAAAAACTAGTTTTAAAAATGCAACAGCATATTTTATTAGGCTTGTAGGAAAGCAAAACATTTGATATGTTGTCAAATTTTTGTTGTTGTTGTTGCGTGTTTAATAGAAAGTTGTTGTCCTACTTATTTGGCCCTAAAAACTTGTTTTTGCTGTAACCCCTCCCCCCCCCCAAAAAACCCCTAAGAAAAACCCAACCAGGATATATTTCTAGGCAATAATGATGAATATTTGCCTGAGGAAATATCACACAAAAATTAATAATTTTAGCTGGGGCAGGACTCTGACATTTTTTCTGCAAAGAGCTGTGCTCCCTTGTGGAAATACTGATTGGAATATGTAAAAACTCCTAAAGCAAACATGGTAGGCTTTGTATAGCACTATTTCTGGGAGGAAGAAGTGGGGGGGGGGAGTGACAAGAAGTCTTGATATCTAAATTCCAGAGCAAGGAAAGCTGCAGCTAATCAGCTTTATTCCCCTGGTAGGTGTGTGGCTACAGACCATGGAATTGCTCTACAGAGGTTCACAGATTCAAACACTGGATGACTCAGGGGAACAGATACAATAAGTTACAAAGCCTTCCACCTCTAGGTCACTGGCTTGAATGTATCCCAAGGAAGAGCTAGAGATCTTTTTCCCCCTCAAAGTTAGGCGATGTTTTCTTGAGCTTCCTTGATTTATCCATGGACCTTGTAAAAGCATTTTTTTTTTTTTAGATACATTTTTATCTGGTGGCTATTTGATGGTCTATGTGTTGGTGGTGGGTTTTTTAATCCTTTCCATAGACAAGTATCTCTGTCACAAAAATCATCATCACAGATTCTCGTTGACAGTCTCTTCTCAAAGGCCAAGGATGTAATGGATGTGGAAACTGAAATACCATCTCACCCCGGAAGGAATCTCTCCGGGTCAAATGTGACACTCCTTACTGGAGCATTGGGGGAGGAGGGAAATTACTTTGGGCTTCAACTGCCCCTTTTCTGTGGCTAGATACAGGACTTCAGTCTCCAAAGGTGTCAAATAAATAGCTTTTATCAGGACTATATTTACTTTTTAAATTAATTTAATACTCAATTTTTTTTCTCAAAAAATAATAAGTTTTCAGAAAACAGAGATGATATCAATTAATAAAAACAAACAATGTGCCTACATAAGAAAGAATAAACTGACAAACAATTTCTGCCCTTTGAATCTTTCTAGTCTGTAGCATTGTCTTTACTGCTATCAAATTGGGGACATTTCTCTTGTGATGTGTGGATATTTGTTTTCTGATGCAAGATAGAGGGGTTTTAAATATATATTTGTTTACCTTCTCTGGGCTTCACTTTGTATAATAGTTAATTATATGTAGCTCCTTTTAGCACAGTACTTTGAAAATACTTGTCCTTTGCTAAACTGTTCCGTATTTAACAATCATAGCTTGTGTTCATTTAGTTAGATAACTTTGACACAGGGATGTGTGGGTAAACCTTTAGATTTTTCTTCGTTTTTTCTGTACATCATCTCATGTCCACTGGGAAGGATGAAAATATACTGAATGTTAACATAAAAGAAAAAGAGAACAGCAGCAACAATTCCCATTCTTATTGCTAGTCACAATGTCCTTCTAAAATGTAGATTTTTTTTTCTTTGTCTTAATTTCCATAGCATTTGTAACAGACAGAATAATTACAAAGACGAGCAAAGTGTGTCCTTTTTGGTTTGCATCTTGACAGTATTGTTTGTGCATTATAGATTTCAATGTGTTTTTAACTAGCATATTTTCCATAGCAATCTCTTCAGTCCAATTCAATCCCAGATAGTTTTGAGAACATCCCTTCTACTTTAAATATGCCATCTCTCGTGTGAGAGAACATGGCAGAAAAAAAGAGTTAACATAATAAATACCAAAGTACCAGTTATAAAGCTCTGTACTAAGGAACTTTGTACCTTGTCTACACTAGGGAAATTTGGCAAAAATTTAATACCCCTGCTGATGCCATTTCACCTCCACATTGTAAGTCCTAATGTAGACACACTGCTGCCAACATTTTAAGCACCAGGTTTATTAGACCCCTTCTGAACAATGGTAGCACCAGGTTGCAGTAGAGTTCATGCCTTGAGAAGAGCCTTTCCTCCCTCTCTCTCCACACCCTATCCCCCAAGCAGCAAGGAGACTCTAGACACAGAAGTGGCAGCTCAGTGGTGACTCCTCTGAACTGGATGCAATGGCAGCTCAGCAGAAGCAGTGGCTCTTTCCTCCCTGTAGGGCCTTCAAGAAAGTAACACAGAGGTGTGATGTTCATATCTGAGGCCAGCAGCCTGCTGTTTTCCCAAAGACAACACAAGATAGCTACTGAGATGTAGCTGGGAATTGGGGATAAGCCTAGGACTGAAATCAAAATGGCATCTGGTCAAAGAAAGTACCATTTCATAGGGATGGCACAAGATGATCCACTTTGATCCCTGTGAATAATGCTAATTATCAGGATTCCACTGGAGATCCCTTCCAGCCTTGCATTTCTATGATAACTAGTTTTGGATGGGGGTTATCAAGATTCAGTACAAAATTCTGTCAAGTACATAGCACACAATGGGCCAGATTCTGAGGCAGTGACATCAATGTAAATCCCAAGTAGCTCCAGTAAAGTCTGTTTTCCATGGTATAACAGATTAAATCTGCCCCCACTTGTCTCAAAAAACACTAACCAGGAGGGCCCTCTAGCTAGGCTAATTACTCAGCCTCAGTATGGAGCACACTGTCCTCATGCAAAAACAATTACGATAAGGACATCAGCACCACTAACTCAGACTGTGGAAAAGAGGTAAAAAGACACGGAAGAGGGGAGAAGAGGGAGAACCATTTTAGAGTCATTGATTGATTTGTGGGGGCGGGCCTCCAGTACAAATCTGACATTGATCTATCTTTTAATCTAACAGCACAACAATCAATTTTAATGATATTAATAGCCCCATCCAAATTATTCAACTTCTACCTTAATTTAGGGGGTTGACTTCATATTCTTTGGCAAATTTGTCCTATAAATATTGATGTTTGTGAGGATAGCTTTAGTGACTTCTCCATTTTAATATATTTGTTTTTTTAAAAGTTTTATAATTCCCTGCCAGTGCTGATTAATTAATAATTCATTCATTTGCTGCTTGTTGTGGTAATCTTTCTGCCTTGTGGAAATCATTTCCATGTTGGCTTCTCTTATGCTGTTTGGCAAACCTCAAGCAGCCTCAACACATCTTAATCCAACAGAAACTCCGATTAGTGTGGATAATCTTTGTCTCTCCTGAGTCAAGAATGGGCACAGGTCAGGGCTCTCCATTCTAGTAACTGCCCTTTCTTCATCCACAATTTGCTTTCTTGTGTAAGCCGTCAGTCTTCTCAGTTCTTTTTCATTCATTTGGGGCCTGATCCAATGACAGAAATGGAGTTTTTCCACTGATTTCAAAAGGCATTGGATCAGACTCTTGGTCATTTTCCAGTATATTCAACTGAGGGGAAAATGGAGCAGGGCTGAGATGAATTGCTCAGCCACATAAAGCAATAACTAGCAGCAAGCTCACAGAGTTCATAGGCCTGCAAGCACATGAGCATCTTTCCAAATTCAGCACTGCTGGCTTGAATCTCAGGGAAATGTAAAAATATATATATATATATATATATTCATAAAAGCCAAATTTAGGTAGTCTCATGACCACAAGTCACACAAACTGATGCAGTAGTAATATTCTTTTCCTATCTTAATTTATATATAAAATCAAGGGACTATACTACAATATTTGTAATGGATCCCAAGCTTTTTAACATGTTCTAAAATAGTTTTAGAGCAGTGTCCTGCAATATTCACCTCCAGTATAAAATTTAGTGTTACTATTGTTGAACACTGCTGTAAAACCTCTAAAATATTGGTAACCACTATGACTGTGCAATATTAACAGTATAAACATAGGTGGCCTCCCCTGCAGCACAGCCACCAACCCACCGCTGGTGGCCCAGCCTGCGCTCCACCTCCAAGACCCCCTCCCACATTTCTCCCATGGCCCCACCTATGTTCCACCTCTTCCCATCCCTGCTCCTCCCCTCCCCCAAGATGTCCCCTCTGCCTGCCGCTCTCTGAGTCTCTCCCCTCCTCCATCCCCCCACCCTGTGTAGCCCACCCTGCTTGCCGCAGTGCTCACTGAGTCCTGACTCCCTCCTCTCCTCCACCCCACCTCCTCCATGGTTCCCCACCACTCGCTGGTTGCTGAGTCCCTCCTCTACTCCACCCCCTCGTCCCCCAGACCCCTCCCTGCCCACCAAGCGCCAACTCAGTGAGCAGTGCAGCGAGCGGGGGGGTGGGGGGACCACCTGCGGGAGGGGTGTGTGGAGGTATTCAGTGGGCGGTGGGGTCTCGGCAGAGGTGGGGTGGAGGCACTTAGCAGCAGGGCTCTCAGAGGACAGGAGATAGAGGAGAGGAGGGACTCAGCGAGTGGCGGGCAGGGGCGACTTTGGGGAAGGGGGTCGAGCATGAGCGGGTCTGGGACAGAGTGGGGGTGGGGCCTTAGGGGGAGGAGGCCGAACAGAGGTGGAGCTTCCGGGTGAAGCAGGGTGTGGGGCTGTGGTCTGGGCACTGGGGGGGACTTCCGGCACTCAGGCCAGCCTCCCCACTGCCAGAGCCATATGCCACCCATAAGTATAAATCAGTGTTATTCAATCCTGAGAGTGGGCCTGCCCATAACTTTTAAACCCAGTTGTGATAGGTACTCAGGCTAGGTCTGTAAAGGCCAACAAGTAGCTGTGCTCTCTATGAAATAAACATATTGTCCTCCTGCAGCAGGGGCTCTTGTGGATAGAGGGCAGGAGACCAGACCTCTGCTTTCCCCCTCTGCTTTTCCCTCTCTGCTGCCCACTGGAGTGGCTGCCTTCATTCAGGAAGGTAAGGAGAAGGAACCTGAGAGCAACAGGTGCCCTGCACATTGTACACAGACTATTATTAATTAATATGCATATATTTTCATTGCAGTGGGACCTAGGAGCCATAGTCATGCATCAGGACCTCACTAGATGTTGTACAGTCACAGAACAAAAAGACCATCTCTGCCCCAAAGAGCTTACAATCTAAACTATCTCCTCCACACCTCTGGACAATACAAACACATACTGTAGTGCAATCTCTTTATCATGAAAGTGCAACTTACAAATGTAGATTTTTTTATTATATAACTGCACTCAAAAACAAAACAATGTAAGACTACAAGTCCACTCAGTCCTACTTCTTGTTCAGCCAATTGCTAAAATAAAATCGGGTGTTCACATGGCACTGTTGTAGCCACGCATTGCAAGGTATTTACGTGCCAGGTACGCTAAACATTCGTATGCCCCTTCATGCTTTGGCATGCCAGAGGACATGCTTCTGTGCTTATGACGATTGTTAAAAAAATAATTTGTTAATTAAATTTGTAATTGAACTCCTTGGTGGAGAATTGTATGTCTCCTGCTCTCTTTTACCTGCATTTTGCCATATAGTTCATGTTGTAGCAGTCTCGGATGATGACCCAGCACATGTTTTTCGATTTAAGCGCACTTTCACCGCAGATTTGACAAAATACAAAGAAGGTACCCATGTGAGGTTTCTAAAGATAGCTACAGCACTCAACCAAAGGTTTAAGAATCTGAAATGCCTTCCAAAATCTGAGATGGATGAGGTGTGAAGCATGTTTTCAGAAGTCTTAAAAGATCAACCATCCAATGCAGAAACTAGAGAACCCAAACCACCAAAAAAGAACCTTTGTTGATGGTATCTGACTCAGATTATGACAATGAATGTGCATCAGTCCACACTGATTTGGATCGTTATTGAGCAGAACCCATCATCAGCATGGAAGCATATCCTCGGGAATGGTGGGCGAAACATGAAGGGACATGTGACTCTTTAGCACATCTGGCACATAAATATCTTCAATGCCAGCTACAACAGTGCCATGCGAACACCTGTTCTCACTTTAGGGTAACATTGTAAACAAGAAGTGGGCAGCATTATCTCATCCAAATGTAAACAAACTTGTTTGTCTCAGCGATTGGCTGAACAAAAAGTAGGACTGAGTGGACTTGTATGCTCTAAAGTTTTATATTGTTTTATTTTTAGTGCAGTTATTTTTGGTACATAATTCTGCATTTGTAAGTTCAACTTTCATGATTAAGAGATTGCACTACAGTACTTGTATTAGGTGAATTGAAAAATACTATTTCTTTTGTTTCTTTTTCACAGCACAAATATTTTAATCAAAAATAAATATAAAGTGAGCACTGTACACTTTGTATTCTGTGTTGTAATTGAAATTAATATATTTGAAAATGTAGAAAACATCCAAAAATATTTAAATAATTGTATTCTATTATTAACAGAGCGATTAATTGTATGATTAATTGCGATTAATCTTTTTAATCGCTTGACAACACTAATAGGAAGATAAAGACTGCTGGAACTGGACATGGAGTAGGTTGGGAGAGAAACAGAAAATGGGGCATCTGTAAGCACATAAAAGGGACAAGAGAGGATTTTAGGAGAGGGGAAAAAGGCGGGACTGCAATGAAAGAGTAAAGTAGATCACCCCAGTGAGGCAGAAAAGAAACCCAACATTATTTTCCCCCACTTTACCTCATGGGAATAAAAGAGAATTGGAAATGCTTCTTAAGAATGCTGGGAGAGAAAGAGCCTGCCATCTCTCCTCAAATGTTGTGGTGGAGGAGACCGTTCCACCATAATCACCCTGGACATATGAGAATAAGGACTCCTCTCAGAAGGTTAGTGCAGGCACAGAGAGGTTTATAAAAAAGTTCTATAGCATTTGTTACAAAAGGAGAATACGTTTCATAATACAGATAATTAATTAACCTGTAATTTCGCTGTGTGTCATATAAATGTAACTGCTATTAATTCATGTAACTGGAAAATTAACTACACAATTGAATTAATTATACCTATAGTCTCATATTTTTAAAATGTACTTTTAGAATCCAGGTACTTTGTGGTTACTCTGAAGTTATACTTATTGACACAGGTACCTACAGTACTACACAATCCTGTAACCAAAAATGTTATTAGAGGACTGAATTAACTATGCTTAACCCCAGCGTTCGATAATTAACACATATTTTTAGAATCCAGGTACATTATAGATACAGGTACAGAGATGTCTACAGATTGAATGTACCTGGATTCTATGTGCACAGAAATTTTACTGTATACAATTATGTATTTGTAAATAGAAATAGTATAATTACACTGTAACTGCAGCATGCCTCCAAGGTAATTAATGTCATTGTATAATGCAGTGTAACCAAACAGGATCAACTTTCTATTGTTTTTTTGCAATCATCCTATGGAATTTAAGAGATAATTATATCTTAGCTGTAGAATTTTACAGGATGGTTTAAAATATAAAGGAGCATTTGCAATAGAACCATACAGATTTTATAGTAATTTCTATAAGAACCTTTCAGATTTTTCTATAACCATATTTAATTCTATTATATAGATTTTTTCTTTATCCATGGGTGGGGAAGTTGTCAGTGCTGGGATGAGGATTGAGGATGAGGGCTTGTAGGGGCCTTGAATAGTCATGTCTGGAGAATTATCCCCGTATTTCCCCACATAATGAATGCTAAGGGAAGGGAAAGCTGCATGACTCCAGATCTTACAATGTACATTTCCTCCCTCCTCACATACAATGTAAATTTCCTGCTGTGTGTAAAGCAATGGGAGCTCCTTGAAAACAGCTTGCCTTCTCTCCCTTCTCTTCCAATGGCCCCTAGGGCAGCTGACCACAGGACAGCTCATGTATATAGGAATCAAGCCTCTTTTGTCTAGTCCCAAGGGACTCAGTTCAGCCTTGAGAGCATATGTGGCTTAGCCCCAGGGAGCCATCAAAGGGCTCCTCTCAGCACCCAGAGCAGCATGTAGCTTTCTGGGAAGAGTGGAAAAGGAGATCAAAAACCAAGAGTGAGAAGAATGAATAATAAAAAAGCAAATAAGAAAACATGAAATTTAAAACAAGATGGGAAAGAAAAATTAACAGAGATAAAATGAAAGAAGGGAAAACTGACAGAATAAAAGGAGAAAAGAGCAATGATCATAGGACATGATGCAAGGAGACATCTG
The DNA here is from genome assembly GCF_013100865.1 of Trachemys scripta elegans. Classification (NCBI taxonomy): domain Eukaryota; kingdom Metazoa; phylum Chordata; order Testudines; family Emydidae; genus Trachemys; species Trachemys scripta. The sequence continues at coordinate 100,772,642 of NC_048300.1, forward strand.
AGGAGACATCACTGGGGTTGATATAGACAAGATCTCTCTCCTGCAATCTTACAAGAGAGCAAGCATGGTGCAGTGAGTTATAACTAGGGACACAGGTTTGAAAGTTATCTGACTAGACAAGAAATTATATTGAATAATGAGAAAACTTTACTGACAATGAAGACTAATCACCACTGGAATAATCTCCCAAGGGAAGAGGAGGAAGAATCATCACTTGGGACATTTAAAGGTGACTTGCAAAGGGAAAAATATGCTTTGCCCTTTCTTCAGCTTGATGTATAAATGAGACCTCAATGGATTTTTTTTAAACGGGGTCCGATTTTTTAAAAATTGATTCCTATATACATGTCCCATTTGTTTTTGTTTTTTTACTTAGAAACTCAGATCCAATCTAGCCTGGAAGACTAGAGAACTAGTTATATATCAAGACAGTAAAAATTGAGCAATGGACATAAGAAGGGATTTAAAGTCAGAATGTTTAAAACTTTGGTTTTTGTTTATTTTTGTAAATACATGGTTTGTTGTTTATTTTGGAGATGGGACATGTTTGTTAAACATTCAGCATTCCCACCCTATCAGTTTAAGTGTGACAGTTAACAATAGCCAACCTTTGATTATGTCCTACAGGTAAATGGGGGAAGACAAGCTTTGATATTCTAGATATGTCAAAGGTAGAAATCAAAACAAAAGAAAGCACTTACAATCCTTTCACCCTCTCTGTATACATGATGAAGAAGAAGAACCAAGTCTAACTTTTAAAAAATTGCCAGTCACCTTTAAAATGAAACTGGACAAAGTAGTGGAGAACAGACTGTAGAGAAAAGTCTTGCACTGGTGAGGGGGTGTTCTTTTTGTATGAATCAAGAAGGATTTATGAAGTTTCAGTGGTATTTTCTATCTTGTTTAGCCAGGCTTTCCTAGGGTCAGAACAGTAATAAAACCCTCCCTGGGCTTTCTTTCTTACACTGCTTTTTAAAACTTGGCTTCCTTGCCAAAAATATAATTAAGCATCCTTCAGCCATAAAGGCAATAGGTAGAACCCACTATCTTCTCCATAAAGAGTCTAGAAAAGGGTGCAAAGGATCAAGGCAGCTGGCCAAGCATGCTACTTTCAAAACATACTTGATACCCACCCACCATACAAAAAGAGACAAAATCCAGACTTTACTTCAGCTCAAGAACTGCTTCTTTGCAACTGGAAACTTGTTGAACTAAGGCCCTCATAGTTAAACAAGGTGCATGCAGACAGCAGCCTGTGCCCACACAGAGCCATACTGAAATCAGTGGAGCTGTATGCAGGTCCAGGGATCAGCTTGTACACATCTCATTGCTGGATCAGGGCCTAACAATGCACCAATATATTTTTTTTAATCTGTTTTGAACTGTATGTAATGACTCACGCCAAAACACAGCTAGACAGATCTCATAATTATACTAATAGGAAATTGCCCTTGTTGTGCTCAGATCAGCATTCTTAAAGTGCACATTTGCTATACAAAATTAAAGTTTAAAATGAATGCTGTCATTTTAGAGCCAAACCCTAGGAGTAGCCATTTTGGTATGGTGTGTATCTCCACGTGAACTTTCAGAGCACCAAGCTGAGTAAAACAACCCCAAGTTTCTTTTATTGATGTGACCCAATCAAAGCCCAATTCAAACAACGCATTACTTCAGGGAATCTGGATCCAAACATTGCAGCTTTAGCCCATCTCTAGTTTATTTTAAAACAGATGGTCGATGAAACCATTGTTGGTACATGCTGGATGTCCTTTCTATGCTGCTAATTCCATTTGACCAAATTAACCACACACGTCAACCCCATAAAAGACAGACAGTAGCTAAAGTTATGGCCCATTACTAAAGCAAGTGTGAGGAGTGGCCACAACACTTAACCCTATTTAGAACTTTCATCGTGGCATTTATTCTTCCCCAGCACAGGGATTTCTCATTGACCCGTCGTTTACATTTGAGCTTGGGTTGCACTTGTGAGTTTCTTGATTAGATCAGAAATACAATTGAGCATCTAAAAGGCCATGTACTAAGGGCAGTGCAGTGCCACGACAAGGAGAATGAGGCATGTTCATCAAAGTAAAAGGGGTGATTATTCTTGGAGGTTTATAAATAGATTGTTGTGATCCACGTTAAAGGTTACAAGTGCTCTCTTGCTCACTCGTTCGCTCTGAAACACATGGAAAATCTTTCTCCCATTCATTTCAATTTATTATCGGGGGTAGCCGTGTTAGTCTGTTTCTACAAAAACAACAAGGAGTCTGGTGGCACCTTAAAGACTAACAGATTTATTTGGGCATAAGCTTTCTTNAGGAGTCTGGTGGCACCTTAAAGACTAACAGATTTATTTGGGCATAAGCTTTCTTGAGTAAAAACCTCACTTCTTCGGATGCATCCGAAGAAGTGAGGTTTTTACTCAAGAAAGCTTATGCCCAAATAAATCTGTTAGTCTTTAAGGTGCCACCAGACTCCTTGTTCAATTTATTATTATTTGTATTAGAGTAACATAAAGGAGCCGCAGTCATGGATGAGGGCTCCACTGTGCTAGGCACTGTACAAACAGAAAACAAACAAATGGTCCCTGCTTTTATTCTGTTTTCATACAATTTTGGCAAATAATTTACTAAACAATAAACCAAAGCAAAAATTCCCATAGGTGAACAGATCGATATTCTTTTGAGGCACCTAAACATTTGGAGATTATCTGGTGCTAACTTTTGTAATGCTTATTGCAACAGGTAGTTGTGTCCTGCCAGTCAAGCTAAAGACCAAAAAGAAGAAAGTATTATTTTATTATACACTTTCCATTGGTGACAGACCTTGGGAGGCTGGCCAGTCCTTGCTTACAGACAGCCCCCCAACCTAAAGCAAATACTCACCAGCAACTACACACCACACAACAAAAACACCAACCCAGGAACCAAACTCTGCAACAAACCCTGGTGCCAACTCTGTCCACATATCTATTCAAGGGGCACCATCATAGGACCTAACCACATCAGCCACACCATCAGGGGCTTGTTCACCTGCACATCTACCAATGTGATATATACCATCGTGTGCCAGCAATGCCCCTCTGCCATGTACATTGGCCAAACAGGACAGTCTCTATGCAAAAGAATAAATGGACACAAATCTGACATCAGGAATTATAACATTCAAAAACCAGTAGGAGAAAACGTCAATCTCCCTGGTCACTCAATAACAGACCTAAAAGTGGCAATTCTTCAACAACAAAACTTCAAAAACAGACTCCAACGTGAAACTGCAGAACTGGAATTAATTTGCAAACTGGACACCATCACATTAGGCCTGAATAAAGACTGGGAGTGGTTGGGTCATTACAAAACCTAAACCTAATTTCCCCCTTACTAATTTCCCCCTACTGTTACTCACACCTTCTTGTCAACTATCTGAAAAGGGCCACTCTCATTACCACTACAAACGTTATTTTTCCTCTCTTGGTATCCTACTGTTAATTGAATTGTCTCGTTACACTGACCTCACACTTGGTAAGGCAACTCCCATCTTTTCATGTATTTATACCTGCTCCTGTATTTTCCACTCCATGCATCTGATGAAGTGGGTCCTAGCCCATGAAAGCTTATGCCCAAATAAATGTGTTAGTCTCTAAGGTGCCACAAGGAGTCCTTGTTGTTTTTACTTTCCATTGGATATATTATGACCTTTTAAAAGTACAGAGCAACAGATAGCTAAGCAATTTTAAAATATTATATCTGCCATCTGCTACATTTCCATTATTATGCCTTCTTCTAAAGTTTTCATCATATAGGATTCAGCCTTGGAAATCCTTATTCATTATTAAGTACTTGTTTTTCATGTGAGTGGTTCCATGAATAAGGGAACCAATTTTTTTTTTTGTGCGTGCGCGCACACACACACACACACACAGAGAAAATAAGGATATCAGGGTCTTCATTCTAAATTACATAATCTCCGACAGAAAGTCGAGATCTGGACTTTTTACATTCACAACAAAAATCCTGAGCTTCCATAAACATAAGGCTGTTTTTCTTTTAAATCAGCGGATATGTATGAAAAAAGGAAAGAAATATGTTCAGCTAGAAACCTCAGTGAATGTGAAGGCTAGAAAATGTGCCCTAGAAAAACCTGGGTAGTTGGCAGCTGTGGCAGTCGTGAAATACATTAAAATGGGATATGACCCCTCCCCACCACCACTCGCTTTGACTGTGCTGAGGACACCCATCACTCTTAGAGCTCTTTGTTTTCTCCATTTCAGTCATATCCTTTACGCCATTTTATCTAGATGCTGAGATAACACTAACATGAGAACAATGAAAACAGCATCAGACAGCAATTTCCCCTCCCCCCTCTTCACAGACACGTTCCCTTCCTTTTCTCTTCCCTCCTCCCCCCAGCCCCCGCAACACACACACACAAACAAATAGCACTGCTGCAACCTTTTAACAGCCTTGGAATCAGGTTCACACTTTCAAATCATTCCAGTGCTGGGGTCTGCAGGCATTTATCTGAACCATTGATGCAGTCAAATCTGAGGCAGATTTTGTTTGATATAACAGAAATTAATCAGTGTTTTGCACTTTTTGTAGGACTAAATTTGGAATGATCTTCCACAGGGAGAAGTCTAGTGGAAAAGATGAGTCTTAACATAAAAACCTACCGTATACAGACAGACTCAGTCCTGTGAGGTGGTGTACACCCCTAACTCCTATTGAATTAATTGGGAACTAGGGCACTCAGCACCTGGCCAACCCTAGAATGCAGAATATAAAAGGTCACTTTTACATCCCCAAAGATTTGAGGCCATTGTCAATGGGTTTCTTAATATTTGCTTTTTGGATTCAGAGCATTTTGAAACTTTTCTCTGCAAGCCTAAGGGTTAGAAATATACTTATAAAAAATGAAAACTGGGATGTTCAAAAAAATCACATGACTCCAAGAGCCGAGGATTAAGAAAAATACCAAATATCACAAAACACATAAAATTTCAAGAGTTGCAAACACTGTCAAACAATTTTGAAACTTTTCTCTGCAAGTCTAAGGGTTAGAAACTTACTTTTAAAAAAATCAAAGCTGAGATTTTAAAAAAATCACATGACTCCAGGAGCTGAGGATTAAGAAAAATACCAAATATCACAAAACACATATAAAATTTGAAGAGTTGCCAACACTGTCAAACAATCTGTGTTTTTAATCTGAATACAACAACTGCTGAAATAAAAGACAAATTACCCCAAGCAAGAGAAGATTACACTGATATAACCACTACCCAACTCATTACCTATTCATAGCAGGAACACCAATTACATGCTGCTAATTCTTCTGGCTTTTCCCTAGCAAAAACTATAGGTTTATTAGTACAGTGTGCAATATTTACACTGAACCTCAAATCTACTTGAATACAGCCTTGGGCTCAAGAATCACAGCATTCATGAACCTTACTCTGTGCATAAAAGGGCCTGGAGAATATGGACTGATGGTACTCAACCAGAAAGTATTCTTCATTTAGCTGTCTACTCACACTGCTCTCAGCAAGCTGCAGGACTCCTATCCCCATCTCAGGGAAGGAAGAGGAATATCATAACTTACTTTCAATAGTAAGTTATTCCTCAATTAGTCCCACTGAAATAGACAGGACTTCTCAAGGTGTTAAATACTCCTTGGTAGAAATAAGGACATCAGAATATGGCCCCCAGAAACAAACAATAAAATACAAAAATTGAAGAAGCATGAAATAGTAGCTAAGTTCTATATTTATTCATTACCTACAAATTCCAGCATCAGTATTTCAAGACCCATAGGATTACTTTAATATCCAGTAAATAAAATAGGAAATGTTATATTTAAATTTAATATGATAATTTGATGCCAAGTTTTTCAGTGAGGCTTAACAGCCATATCCTTCATAACCATCATAATGATGCTAATTTTCAGAAAGGGCTTAGCCCTGCAAGGTGCTACACAGTCTGAATTCTCTTTGGCTTCAAAGGAATAGATAATGATGCACCTTGCAGGAAGTGCTCAAGAGACCCTGCAGAACAAAAGTCTACATATATTTTTATAATATTGATTCATAGAGTTTAAGGCCCCAAGGGACCATTATGTAATCATGTGATCAGATCGCCTGTATATCTCAGGCCATTACATTTCACCCAGTTACTCCTGAATTAAGGCCAATAACTTGTGTTTGACTAGAGCATAACTTGTATTTGGCTAAAGAAAACCTTCAGGAAGCATCCAGTCTTGACCTGGGGATGTCAGGAGATGGAGAATCTACCACTTCCCTTGGTAGTTTTTTCCAATGGTTAATCACCCTCAGTGTTAAAAGTGAGTGCCTTATTTCTAATATTAATTTATCTAACTTCAGCTTCCAGTCATAGCATTGTGTTTTGCCTTATCAGCTAGATTAAAGAACTCCTTAGTAGTCAGTATTTTCTCCCTGTGAACGTACTGTAATCAAGCCACCTCTCAGTCTTCTTTTGCTTTAAGGGGATATTCAGGCTAATATGCATAATAATTTCAGAATTGTCTAGTGGCTAGGGTACTAGATTCAGAGTCAGGAGATCTGGATTTTATTCCCAGTTCAACCACGGATCTGCTGTGTCAGCTTGGGCTCACTTCTCTGTGCTTATATGCCCTCCCCTCTTTGCCTTGGCAGTCTAAATTACAAGGTCTTTGGGACACCGTTTATTTTTTTTTTTTCTGGCAGGAGGATGAATTAGCTTAGGAGAAATAAAAATACTTGCTTAGGTCACTGATGAATGGCCCTCAAAAGTTTCAGAGATTTGATGTAGTGCAGATAAGCATCTGAAGTTAATTCAAATATATCCATTCCAAATCTCTTGAGGAGGTCTCATGAGAAAGGTCTCACTCTGCGTTTTCCAGTATTTCCTGCTTTCACTCAGACCACAAATACAGTGAAAATGTCTATTCTTGTGATATATTTGTTTCCATTTCAGCCAAAGCCAGGTAGAGAAATCCCCTCCTCACCAAAAAAAAAAAAAACCAACCTGATTTTTTCTGATCTTAAAAAAAAAAGTTCAGGCTCTGTTATTTATTAATTATTTTTTTTTTTATACTGTGGCTGAGCCCAAATACCCTAATCATGATTGAGCCCTATCGTGTTCCACATTGTACATGCACCCAAGCAGACATGAGTCCTGCTCCCAGAGAGTTTTCTATTCTTGGCAAAGGATCAGGCTGGTTCAAATTCTTTCACCAGTCCCTAGAAAAGGTTTTGAAGATAAGAACTTCCAGAGAAGGAGCTAATGTCACAGCTAGAAAATTTTAAAGCTACTAATATTAAAGCAACATAATAAATTGAGGGTGTGTGATTGCTTTGGAAAATGCAGTTCTCTCTTTACACACAGAACAGGTGGATCATCTAAGGGACCGTCTAGCCTACAGGCTCCATGGACAGATTCAGCGCAGGCTTCCCCACACTAACCTGCCAATATGTTTCAGGAGAAAGGCTAGCACTGTGGAATAAGAATATATGGTAGATCTGTCTTCATGTCATTCAGTCTTTGGTCTCTGTTGAGACTGCCAGAAAGAGTGCTAATTAGCACCAGTGTTGGTGCTGCAATGTGTGCACCTGTTCTCTAGGAAGCAGTCTGACACCACCAAGTATTTCACATGGGGCACTAAGAAGCCATGATATGGTCAGACCTTTTTGTTATTGTAAAAAAACCTGGAGGTGAAAGGTGAGATTTTCAAAAGTGCCTAATTGACTTAGGAACTTATATGTCATGGGCTTTTAGGGGGATTTGTGCCCCTAAATCACTTAGGAAGTTTTGAAAAACTCACCCAAAAGGGGATTTGTGCCCCTAAATCACTTAGGAAGTTTTGAAAATCTCACCTAAAAGGTTCCTCTGTCCTTGTCAAAGATCAGCTTAGATATGCCAGAAATATATATTGGATGTAATATTTTGAAATGTGGTTTGATTTTTGCCAAGTGGGTATTTTTGAAACATGATATCAGAATTAGTATTTAGAGAATTACATGGAGAAAAATAAGTTGCATCCTTTTGTGGGCTTGCAGTAAGGTCTTACTGCAGCATCCCTTAGCCCCAAACTGATGGATCCCTCCTGGAGTGTCCTCTCTCACCATGGAGACTTCCAGCCGGATCTCTATAGGGTCCCACCCCTTCCAGGATAATAATGTCCTTATTGTCTCCAACTATGTCCTCAACCAGCATTAAACACATGCAGCAAACCCCAAAGGGGCTTCTCCTTAGTCCCAACTTTTTCTCCATAAATAGCAGGTAGAAAAAGCATAAATGCTATCGAAACCCTGCCTTTCCTCATGGGGACTAGGGTTCCAAACTCTTTCTTTCCCAGCTTTCCATCCTTTTCTCCAGAAGCTGACCCATAGGTTTGTCTCCCTTGAGTCTTGCCTCCTTCACCAAGCCTCACCATAGGCAACCTTATCCTACAGTGATTCCTAATCACCCCTTATACTCAGGTCCTCATCTCACACCCAGAAGAGGGCTTCTGCACTGTCTCTCCCTCTGGCTTTCTTCCCTCACCCACTGATTCTCCCTACTTTAGCAGCCTGCCCCCACCCCAGGGGTAGCAGGTGAGGTTAATCACCTCTCAGAGATTAACAGCATTCTCTAGGCTAACAACTTCTTCCCAGGCTCAGCTAGGACCAATTTCCCTAAAATGGACTGTTTCTCTCCCGAAAGGACCCAGTCACCCTATGACAGAACATGGATTGAATTAGGATTCTCAGAGTCCCAATACCTTCTGGAGCGTCCCTTTGGGAAACATAGCTGTGTAATACCTCCTACTCCTGGCTAAGGGCAGCCTAAGCATTATAGCCAAGCAGGCTGATCTTTGAACCATAGAAGGAACTTTCATATTTGTTTTGAATTCTAACCCTGTCATCCAAAGTGCTTGCATCCCCTCCCTGCTTGGTGTCAGCTACACGTTTTATAAGCATACTCTCCACTCCATTATCCAAGTTATGAATGAAAATATTGAAATTTACTGGACTGACTCCTCCAGGACCCCACTAGATACGTTCTCCCAGTTTGACAGTGATAACTATTCTTTGAGTATGTTTTTCAACCAGTTATGCACTCCACTTATAGTATTTTCATCTAGATCACATTTTCCTAGTTGGCTTATGAGAATGCCATGTGGGACTGTGTCAAAAGTCTTTCTAAGATCAAAATATATAATGTCAGCTGCTGCACCCATCCACTAGGCCAGTAACCCTGTCAAAGGAGGAAATTAGGTTGGCTTCATATGATCTGTTCTTGACAAATCCATGTTGGCTATTTCTTATAACCCCATTATCTTCTAGGGGCTTACAAACTGATTGCTTAATAATTTGTTCCGGTATCTTTTCAGGTATCAAAGTTAGACTGACTGCTCTATAATTCCCCAGGTCCTCTTTGTTCCCTTTTTAAAAAATAGATATGTTTGCCCTTCTCCAGTACTCTGGGACCTCACCTATCCTCCATGAGTTCCTGAGGATAATTGCTAAAGGTTCCAAGATTGCTTCAGCTTGTTTCTAAAGTATCCTAGCGAGAATTTTGTTAGGGCCTGTCAACTTGAATACATTTAAATTCTCTAAATATTCTTTAGCCTGTTCTTTCCCTATTATGGCTTACATTCCTTAATTATTAATTGTGTTAAGCATCTGGTCACCGTTAACCTTGTTAGTGAAAATTGAAGCAAATGGGCATTCAACACCTCAACCTTCTTGGTATTCTCTGTTATTAGCTCTCCCTCCCTGCTCAGTGGTGGACCTAAACTTTCTTTCATCTTTCCGTTGCTCCTGATGGAGCCATGTTGGCATCTTACTATTCTTCCTATCCTTCCTTCGTGCCAGGATAGTTTGCTGGTGTCTAATTACAAAATAGTTTTGTCTCTTTGAGAAACTGCCAGCTCTCCTGAACTCCTTTTTCCCTGAGATTTTCCTCCCATGGAACTCTACCTACCAGTTCACTGAGTTTGTTAAAGTCTGCCTTTTTTAAAATCCTTTGTCCTTATTCTGCTGTTCTCACTCCTTCCTTTCCTTAGAATCATAAACTTAGAAGACTTGTGCCTCCTCATACTGGGGGGTGAAGAGAATAATCTAAAGGGGAGGACACCTAACCGGCCCATGTGTCTCTTCTGCCTAGCGACCCCACAGCCCCACGCCCAACTCAGGGTCGCTTTCCCCACCCCACATTACCTGGGGGATTCTGTACTTCTCCCACTGCGCCTTCTCCCCAGCATGTTTGGCCCCTGTCTCTGGCAGCCAGACCCGGGTGGGTCTCACGTGGCTGAAGCTGGCCGCTATGGGTTGCTGACTCTGTCCAGCACAGCAGCTGCCTGAGAAAGCCTGGGTGGGGAGGCAGCAGTGTGCCACCCCTAGCCTGGGCCCAGGGGCCAAGCCAGAAAGGTGCTGTGCGGGAAGACCCTGGCAGCCGGGCCTGGGCAGGGGGAGGCCTGCTGCAGCTGGGCCTAGGTGGGAGGTGGCCTGCCGCCGCTTCCCTAGCCTAGGCTGTCTCTCAGGCAGACACTGTGCTGCATAGAGCAGTGACCCTGAATAGTCGGTGTGAAAAGTGGCCAGTCCTGTCCCTTCTACTCCCGTCCTGGGTCCAGCTGCCAGGGACAGGGGCAGTGGGAGAAGGACAGAGAACTTTTACCTCCCCCGCCGGCAGGCCAAGAAGGCACTCGGGGAGGGGGGAGGAGGCACTTGACCCTGCATGCCCGCCCCTCCATGAGTCACCTATGAAAGTCTATCATTGCATGGTCTAGAAATGCCTCACCCACCTCTCCTCTTGATCTGGTGGCGTGTTGGGGGTGGGGGAGAGGCACTCTAACATCTTAGAAGGCCCAGTTGAGGTTTTGCACAACTCCCTTGTTTCCTTCAGAATACTTGCCTCTTGCTGGGTCTTCCATAGCACGGTCCTCTGGCCAAGTCACATAAAGTTCAGTCCCCTTTCAGGGTAATAACATCCAAATCAAAATCCAAACAAATCCAGATAATAGTTCTTCTGTCCTCTTAGGCTTCTGAACTCTTCAGCTTCCACTTACAAACCCTCTCTCAGGGCTCCTTCCAACAAGAATCCAGTTTCCTCCTTGTGGGTTTCATTAACCTGTTGTAGGCCCTAATTCCAGGCTTGCCATAGGAGCCTACTCTGCTCCCTGTGTGATTATTAACATGGAAGAGTCCTCTGCAGTCTCTCCCTGGATCTTGCCCACTTTTTAGGGTCCACCAAAGGGATCAATACTATGCCTGTGACCTTCCTTTATCTACCTATGCCAGGCTTTTCCCAGAGAGAGTCTTCTCCCCTCAAGTGAGCTCCCTCAACTCCTTATAAAGCCCAAGGGTTTAGCTAGCTCCACCCGCACTGGTCAGGAGTCATTAGTTAATCACTCCAAGATCTGGAGCGTGACTCTGTGGGCTTGTCTTCACTACCATGCTAAATCAGCGCCACTGCGATTGATGCAGCAGCATTGATTTAGGGGGTCTGATGAAAGCACAATAAGTTGATGGGAGAGTGCTGTCCCATCAACATAATTAATCCACTTCAGTGAAAGGCAGAAGCTATGTCGATGGAAGAGTGTCTCCCACCAACATAGTGTGTTGTAGACACCGCATTAAATTGATGTAAGTAATGTCACTCAGGGGGGTGGGTTTTTTACATCAACTGAAGTGGTAGTGTAGACAAGGCCTACTTTTCTAGCAGGTGATGGGGGTTCATCCCATCATAGGTGGTCTATAGTAGACTCCTATCCTGATGTTTGCCCCTGTTTTTTTTTTTCTTTTTTATCTTCACCCAGAGACTTTCAACTAGTCACCCTCCCACCTCCTTCAGGACCTCAGAACAAGTGCATACCTTCTTGGTGTACAATATCTCCTCCTTTTTTTCCTTGCCTAGCCTTTCTGAACGAGCTATATCCCTTTATACCAATATTCCATTCATAAGATGTATCCCACCACATCTCCATGATGCTAACTGAGTCATAATTTAGGTTGGGTACTAAGCCTACCAGTTTTCCTGTTTATTTCCATACTCCTTGCATTTGTGTATAGATATCTATGATGTTGATTAAGTTCCCCCACTGTTTTCCCTTTTGTTTCTCCTATGACTCTATCTTAATTTTCCAATTCCCACCCAATTTCCAACCTGTTGTCAAGGTCTCTTTTTTTTATATTTAGCTGTGAGCTTTTGTCACTTGCCATATGAGGCCATGAGTATGTTTGCTTATAAATCCCTGTAATTACAGCAGCCAAACATCTTTTCAAAACATACATTTATCTAGTAAATTTTACTACAGCCTACTAAATCTAGTGAAACATGGGAAAACAAGATGTGAAAAATAGACAGTGAAAAGATGTGCATCAATGACACACAATCCTGTTTACAAATAGATACTAAGATCATGGGTCATACTTTCCTTTTTAGGTTGGGTTCAGGGCAAATTCCTTTGGTGCATGATTTCCTAAGTTACTGGTGTTAAGCTCCAAAATACATGGAGAAGGTAATATTTGTACTTCAGCGTGGGCTATAAATATAGACACAAGATTGTATGGCTTATCTCGCTTTTTAATTTGCTGTAGCGGTGATGGTGTGTAAAGCTCCCATCAGCCTGGTATCCATGCAACATTGCTGCAGGTCTCTTTCAGACTTCTGTGCTTTTCTATTAGGTCTCTCCACTAAGGAACAATCTACACTACAAATACAACAACATGGGCGAACTCAGTCGAAATGCTGTTGTTCCCCAACACGGTCAAAGCATATTTTAGTCTTGCAGTGTAGACAGAACATTGACCATGTGCCTGAATAAGGCTAATGCCTTTGAGCATAACAACATTGCCACACACAACATGACTAAACAGTGATAATCTCTAGACATTTCTGCATGGGTGGTGAGAAAAACTTGTGCTACAATCTGGTGTATATGCCCAGAAATTGTGCATTTCTTTGCAAGTTGGAATCCTGACAAAAAGAGGAGGGAATGTATGTGTGTAAAAAGCCATCTGACAGTTTAATATATTTGTGGGGAAGATTTTTGTTTGTTTTTACACACTGCAAATCTGATGTGATTCTAAAAATTACTAAAATGTTCATTATACATCAAGGACATAGGGAGGTTAACTGGTGCCCTAGATAGCTCAAAATTGTACTGGCGCCTAGCAGCCTGCTTCAGTGTAGGCATGAATCACAAATAAATTGTCCACTTAAATCAAATTCCACCTGAATATATGTTACATAGAGTTGCAGGAGATGTGCTATGTCTTGAAAAATGGAAATATTTGAAGGTCTAATCAGATAACTTTAAATGGAAAAGCAGTGATCGCTAAAACCAAATGAAATTAGATTGTGGTAAATAGGGGATGGGTTATTAGATAAGGGCACAGTGATCACTAGTATAAATGACTGATCACTACTCCCAGATTTCACTGTTTGACTGACATCCCTTCCTGTTTTTCTATCTTTGTGACAATTGTTATGTGGCTAGCACCCTTTTCCCTTCAATATACCTGTAAAGTTTTCAGGAAAAAAAGGAGTGTGATACAGTCTGATTCATCATGCTTTAGTCCATTTTTACACTGATATAAAACTCCTTTGAAATCAATTGTGGAACACTAGTGTACAACTTGAGTCAAGCAGAGGTGAATTAGGTCCATAGGTTTAATGTGGGTTGGGCTGGGAAAGTGGTATCTTGTGAATTTCTTCTCCTTCCATCCCGGAGCTCCAGTTCCATTCCTGTTTCTCCTTGCAACGTCAGGGCAACTAAAGAAATCCTTCTGATTCTCCAAAGTATTTCAATATCCAGGTAATGACAGTATTCAGTGGGGAAGAAACTGAATTTGGAGTGTGACTCCAAAATGAAGGTGAGTTCATAGTGTTCCTTTTCGGCCAATTCATGGAATCCCAATTATATATTTGAAAGACTTGTACCTTTAATCTTCATTACAACTTCCACTTCATGCCATCCAGGCCTCTTTGCTGAATTAAGTTAAGCACATATGAAGATTTCAGTTCATCTTGTACTTTATTCTCTTATTTGGAAACTTTTCTCCTGTCCAATTTGTTACTTTTATCTCTACCACCCAAAAGTACTTTTACATTTCCAGTTTGGTGGCATTTATCTACCCTTTTGTGTCTGGAACGTGTGTCTGTCCTCTTGTTGGTTCCATTTTGGTAGTGGTTTTCAGGAAGGAAGAAAAAGCTTTTGGGGAAACTGGAGGAGGGAGGGAAGAAGCCACTTACCCTACAATTTCTGGCTTTGTTCAAAACTAGGAGAACCAGACATCATGAAGAGAACCAAAGAGGTATTGAATTTCTCATAAGAAAGCCTGTTCTCCTGATATTTTCATCCCAATTTCTTAATAGGAGAGGTTCAAATAACCTACTAAACTGAACCAAAAGATTTGGGGTTCACCTGTCACAGAATAATATGGTCTGTAAAAACCTCACTTCTTCGGATGCATAGAGTGAAAGTTATGCCCAAATAAATCTGTTAGTCTTTAAGGTGCCACCAGACTCCTTGTTGTTTTTGTAGATACAGACTAACACGGCTACCCCCTGATACTTGACAATATGGTCTGTGTGTCACACATCATTATACAGGTCAATCAGATCAAATTTTAATGTAATTCCTTAGTCAAACCTGATAATGCTGTCATCTATTTATTAATTTGGGATTTTTATTAATTTGGGATATTTTTAGAAGAGGAAGAAAAATTGACTTTTAAGCAGGAGTTATTACACGGCAGCACAAATTTTTCACACTATTTTTACCCATCCCAGTTTCAGATCAACTGAAGTCAAGGGCACTGACCTGTGAATTTGCTAGCAATTCAGATTTGATGGGAAGGAAATCAACAGAGCCATAGAAATCAATAAAGCCTTTCTTAAGAATATGGCCCATTAACTAACCAATATTTAAATAATCCCTTCTGGATTCAATATAAAATTTCCATGGCTTTCAATGGCATTTTGATCAAATCCTGATTCATTAGCAGGACGGATTTGTTAGCTATGCTCTATTGATTCTCAGATCAATGAAGCACGCTTATAAAATCCAACAGGGAGACTATTTATTAAAAATGCTAGTTTTAACTCACAGAAGTGTCAGCCAAGACTGCTAAGGATAAACCTTCTGGTATCTAGTCATGCAATTCAGATAGGAAGGAATGGACACCATGTTTATACATTACATTTCCTGTCCTTCCTACTCAGCTGCATTACCCAATTCAAGGCTATATCCCCACTGCATGTAACATGTTGCTAAAAGGGTACATGAGAAAATACTAATAGATGTAGCCAAACTTTTTTTTTAATTCTTACAAATTCTTAATAGAATCAGACAACACAATTACAAGGAAAGACCAAAATTAAAATAATTAAAAGCCCAGTACATTTATCACCCCAGTCATATAAAAGTTAATAATAAGGAAAAGAAAAATATGTTTTGTACTTACATACATCTGAATCATTAATCAAAAATTAAGGGATTTTCATGTATTAACCTTCTTCTCAAAATTGCCTCTCTAGTATCAATTCTAGATCAGGATAAAGATCTTAGCTCAGTTTTTTAAATTATATCCTTTTGTGTTCACCTTCTACGCAATCCAATTTTTTTGGCACACATATTTGTGGAAAGTGAATTTCAAAGTCCATGTGTGAGTACGCACAGAAATTGCATATGCATTTGAATTTTAAATCCACACCTGCAAATATTCACATTGGCAGAGCTTGCCTGCTTATCCAGTCCAGTTACAGAACCAACAGCACATGAATTCTCTGACTAGTTATAATTAAGCAATACACCTTTAAATATTGAATAGAGAGTATCAAATACTCACAACAAATGGTTTGTGATTAACGTAAGTGGAGGGGAATATTGAAAAAATTGAGTGCATCGAACAATGAATAAATCCAAAGAATCATGGCCTAATCACTCATATTTCTGGAGAGCAGAAAAAACAGCCATATTCAGATAAAATATTTGGTTGCAAATTATTTTTCTGCTGCAGACAAGTTGCTTATATTCTAAAAATGTAAGGCACCACGTGCAAAATTAATTCACCCTATTATGTTAAAAAGCAAGTCAGTTCAATAATGGGAAAACTATCCCATGACATATTCAACCAAAACCATAATATTCATAGAATGTTTTCTTTACCAGTATTGAGCTATAACATAATCAGCTTTAAAGAATCTGTCTGAACCAAGAATCAGTTATAAACCATATATTCATGAACATATATAAATTCTATATACAGTACTATACATACTTATATACATTGTTTATAGAGATTACACAGTACTGTCAAATATATTTTGCTTGCTCTTTTCTGACTTGATCACCATTTGCAGTTTTTCTGTTTGTGTCAGCAAATTGCTTTTATTATGAAACAATCAGATAATTTAAATAAAAAGAACATTTTAAAAATAATCAGCCATCAGGACTGGCCATAGAGTACTTGCAGCTCATGGTGCTTGTAAGAGGAGCTGCGGATGCTTAGCATTTCAGACAGTCAGGCCATATGGGCATATTATCAGCAGGTTATTTTCTGCTGCTTGGCAGTTACAGACACACACTGTGTTTTTTGTTATTCAAACATTGGGAATTGTTTGTTTCCTTTGCTAATGAGTCAGTGTCCCTAACTCAAAAGTACTTGATTTTTTTTTTATTTCAAAAAAGTGACACAATAACATGAAAGATGCTGCCACTTTGTTCATTTTGCTGTAGCCTTTATAGCATATCACAAGCAGGCAGTAACAAAAAAAGGATTTTTTTCCCCCTTATGATTTGGTAACAGAAATGTCAGGGAGCTTGTGGCTGATTCTAAGGGTTTTAACTCTTCGGTATCCAATAGCACATCAGGGAAGAGGGAAGCAAACAGCAGAATCATCCAGTGCTAAAAGAAATAAGTTATGGGAGGGTGGGTCAATCAAATAGGAAAAGGCAAGTCAATTATCTACTACCCTCTCTGTTTTATTATATACAATAGAGAGACCGAGCACTTATGGAACTGGATAAAGATCACTGCTACCTGAAAAAGAAAGGAGTGCTAAAGAAGGTCAACAGTTGCTTTCCAATCCCTGTGAGGAGGACAACAGTTCCCTAAATTGATTAAACTGGCATTTTTTTAAAAGAGGGCCAAAAAAAAAATATGGTCTTTCTTACACTAGTAAGCCAAAGGGTGATGTTTTAGTGGCTGTTTGGGTCCTAACTATAGCATCCCAGTTTTTCAGTTTATTACCACAAGTGTTCCCTCAATGAATATAAAACTAGATTAACAAACTTCAAATTGACCAAACCAAGTCTATAATGGCTAATACCCAGTATCTGTTTCTAGGGGTAAGTGACAAAGTAGCAATGATCTCTCATGATTGACTAGACATGACTTTTATTTTTCCAACTGTTGATTAATCTACTCTGTCAAACTCTCAGGGGGTCAACTAACATCAGTGGGAGTCCTGCAATGAAATCCCTGTGAACCATTCTGAAAATGTACCCCTATGCTTTCTAAGAAGGAGGACTGCTGGCAGCAACAGCCTCAAAAGGCTCTGACACCTCATTGCTTGAGCATAAATTTGTATCATTAATACCTGGACATATTGTTGGAATAAGGTGCGCTGTCCCCATGAAGGCAACCCTGCCTAATGGTACGAGGTACAGTAATGGATCCCTAATGATGGATAGTCTTGCTGCTCTTGTGCAATCAGATACTACAGGTTTGCTTCCAAAGGGTCTAAACTACCTTGTCTGTTATGCTGACTTTGGGGTTTTACCCTTACTTCTGTTATCTATATAGGGCCTGATCCAGAATTCCATACTCAGGCAAAATTGACTTCAATGGAAGTTTTGCCAGAGTAAAGATTCTGGATGTGGACACAGATGATGGAAATACATACTTGAGGGTCCCAGGGCCAGACCTAATCAGTAGTATAGACTCACTCAAATTGGTTGCGCTGTTATTGCTATTACTACAGTTTTTCTGGTAAAGTCCTACAGACTGTAGTGCCCGAAGGGAATGAAGTGCCTGTGCTAGAGTGGATTATGGTTATACCAGGAAGAGCTACACCCATCTTTGCCTCCCTCAAACTTTTATGTCCTTCAACCTTGTCAGCTTGCTCAGTGTAGTATGCATGCCAGCCTACTCAGAATCACAGGGGCCTAAAGCCAGAAAGGGATTTACATGTTGCAACTCTGAGCATTGCAACACCGAACTTTTAGATGACTAGAAAATCAAAGGAACAACAGTGGGATCCACAAAGCCTGAGTTAGGCACCTCCCCTCTCTGTACAATGAATGGAGAGAGACTGTGAATGTGACCCAAAAAAGCCAGTACAGTACTCACCTGGAAGTAGGAGATCCTGTGTTCAATTCCCCATCTCTGATGATTCTTTGATTATTTATATGAAGAGGGAAAAGCATCAACAGGAGAGACTGCAAGTACCTTTAGATTTAAGATTAGTTGTCTCTTGCAACTCTTTCGCTATAAAGGAAACTTGTACTTTAGGCAATCCCCCCCCCCCCCCCCCCCCCCCCCCGTTTCTCTGTGAGCTGAGGGATGAAAACATTATCCCTGTGTTGATAGTTCCCTGCCCCCTTGCATTGTCCCATGTGTAGATTTGTATTTAAGGATCTTTAGGAGCTCAATTTAAAAGAGACAGAAAAATAAACACACTTTCCCCCATTACAACCCTCCTCCTTCATTCTCTCAATCTCCCTAAACAAAACCAGGAAAACATCTTTTAAAACATGGTTTGATTTTGCAAGCAGAGTTTAAAATATGTGAAATAAATGAAGATTAGGCAATTTTGCTAAATGTATCCATCTAATAGTGATTTTTTTTGGTGTCTATTCGTCAGATATTCACTTCTGAAATTCCCACCAACTCTTCCTTTCCCTGTCCAGGTTTTACACATTATTTTTACTGAGTAAACAACCTGAGGATACAATTTTAATTAGCCGGCAATATTCCCTAAGGGTGAAATCCACCAAGGGCCCTTACAAGGCTGTCTGCGTCACGTCAGCTTTACAGTGAAGCTACATGAAGGTGATGGAATGGAAATTGGCTCAGCAGCCTCCTGAAGTGGAGGGGAATCTACAGTCCTCGCATGCCACAGAGGGGTATCTGTGTCCCATACTGGCCAGCATGGAGGGTTGCATTTAGGAAAGGGAACAAATTATCCAAAAATATGCCACTCTAGTGGTCTTAACAACCCATACAAGAATGGTCAAGGGACAGCATCCGCTATTCTAATTCATATACGGCTGTGTTGCAAAGCCACCCATTGAAGGAGTGGTTCTCCTCAAAATTCTGCCCCCTGGACTATTCAGGCTTTGTGGAGGTAAAATGAATTTCATCCTAAATTTCTAAAGCAGTTTAGATACACAATCCCCACAGAGAATAGGAGTCACATTAAAAAGCCTGGGGGTTAGAGTCCTGCACAGGTACATCTCTGGCACAGAGCATCCATTGGCCCAAAACTTCACCTCACAATCCAATGTTTACTGATACTACAACTGTTCACTAATATGGTATTGCAAGTGGCATGGGTTCCCCCCAGGGTGCCACCTGGAACTGGGGTACCACTGAGCCCTCTGACTCACCAGCCTGGGCTCCCTCTCACATTGTGCTGCTGTGACAAGCTGCAGACCCACTCCTGGGCCTATACTTCCACCAGCATTCACACAGGTTGGGACACACCCAGCTGCAGTTACACGCAGGCTCTCTGACTAGCCACTGCATGAACCAACAATAGAGAGGCTACAGCCAAGATAATCCCCAGCTCCCCATATACGCACCCTCCCAGTGGAATATAAACCTAAAATTATACTGTCTTGCACTGCACAGGAACTGTACAGCATAAGCTCATAGTTCGCTCCTCCCTCAATGTGGAGAGGAAATGCAACAGCTTCAGCCCCTTGAGCTAAGCTTCCCAAACACTTCACTCCATGGTTTAGATTAAAACATAAAATAAGTTTATTAATTGCAAAAAGATAGATTTTAAGTGATTATAAGTGATAGCAAACAGATCAAAGCAGATTACCTAGTAAATAAACAAAAACGCTAAGTAAGCCTAAAATACTAGAAAGGTAGGATGTGAATTAGCAATTCTCACCCTGGCTGATGATACAAGCAGGCTGCAGATTCTTAAGGCACAGCTGCACTTGCTTTGCCGCCTGGGATCTCCATCCCCATTCCAAGTCCTTTTCCTTAGGAGCTTCTCTTAGGTGTTCAGTTGTAGGGGAGTGAAGAACAACAGATGATGTCACTCCCAGCCTTATATAGCTTTAGAATATGGCAAGAACCCTTTGTTTCAAACTTGGTTCCCAGACCAGTTTGTGGAAAAATACAGACATCCCAAAATGAAGTCCAGAGTCATGTGGCCTGGTCACATGTCTTTGCATACCTTCCTGAGTCATAGCAGCCATTACTTACAGGCTGTCTGAAGCATTCTCAGGAAGGCTTAACAGGTGGGGGATAAGCTTCTCCTGAGACCTATTGTTTTTCCTAATGGCCCATTACTTTGAATAGGCCCTTCACAGCCAGCTGTCTAGACTAGAAGCATTTTGCTTAGTGGGTATCACCCAGCTGTGACTACATGTGAAATACAGATACATAGTCAATATTCATAACTTCAGATACAAAAATGATACATCCACACAAATAGGATAATCATATTCAGCAAATCAGAACTTTTCCAATGACACCTTACATGGTGAAGTATCACAGTGAGTTTTACCTCATTCATTTTATTACTCAGGGCTCTTTTTATTTTGTCATTCACACAATATAGCTTCATCATACAAGCCAACAAAATCAGCCCCTTTCAAGGCAGTACATGCCCTGCATGCAAGCATTGCAGAGCTGTCAGTTATCAATAAGGTTGCATGTCTGTCACAGAGGTTACGGAAGTAACGGATTCCTTGACTTTCCTTGAGATACCTCAGTGACTTCTGCCTGGGCCAGCAGCAGCAGCAGTTTGGATATGTGGGAGAGGACTCAGGGCTAGAGACAGGGAATTGGGGTGCAGGGCAGCACTTACCTCAGGGCAGGGCACTCCCCAGCTCCCACTGGTATGTCCCTGCAGTTCCTAGGTGGAGGAGCCAGGGGGTTCCACACACTGCCCGTGCCCAGAAGCCCTACCCCCGCAGCTCCCATTGGCTGCAGTTCCCAGCCAATGGGAGCTGCAGAGCTGGTGCTTGTGAGCCCCCTGGCTGCCCCTTCCCATAAGAGCTGCAGGGACATGCAGAGCTGGGAAGGGAGCCTGCCAGCCCCGCCAACCCTCCCCCCAGCACCAGCGGGGGTCCTGGGCCCCCCCCCCACAGTACCCACAGTGCCCTTGGACTGTCCCCCTTAGAGCACCCACAGCCCAAGTTTTAGTTAGGGGTATATAGTAAAAGTCATGGACAGGTCATGGGCTGTGAATTTTTGTTTACTGCCCATGACCTATCCATGACTTTTACTAAAAATACCCATGACTAAAACATAGCCTTAGTTATCAAGCATGGAGGGTGAAGGAGGAACAATACTTTATCACATAGTCCCTCCATGCCTCAGGAAACCACAGCACTATATGGATTATGTTTCTTAGATGAATTTCACAGCCCGGGGAGTGGGGCTAGCAGAAGGACAAGTTAAGTGATGAGCTAAACTACGCTCCAAAAATAACTCAGATAGTCAAACTGCAGTGTTTCCCAATTGCCAGTGCTGTAAACTTTTACCTTGTTTACACTGCTTCTGTGGCACTGCAACTTTTCAGCTTGGAAACCTGCTGTCAGATGGGGATAATGCCTTCTTCAGCTGCCCATGCACATTTATTTATTTCATTCATCTTTGGGGTTGAGTGCTACCGTTTTGTTGTTCACTCCTAACACCTTCCGAGACTGTAAATAAGAGTTTTCTGTGCAAACAACATCCCAATCTGCAGGCCAGATTGGAAACTGCTATCTTGGAAACCACTTCTCTAAGTTTCTCTTGGGTGCCTATGGTCCATGGGGCATGTTCTAGCAGCCAGCTATAACCAAACACAGCAGTGCTCCAGCCACACAGCTTTGCAGCAAGTCATGCCTGTTACCTTGGTAGCCCAGTTGGGGTGGGATAGAGCTGCTATGTCAGCTTTCCCCCTTACCTCTTGGCCTTTGCTACTGGAGCAGCACAAAAAGTAGGGACAAGGATCTGGCCCTGGGTCTCCAGCTAGGAAGTACAGTGGCAGTTTCCTTAAAATGGCACTTTGTACTGAAATCCCAGTCAAAATAGATAACTCTTTCAGGTATTAAAAACACTACAGAGTTCTCATAAGCAAGAAATACTCTTCTGCTACTACCACACCTTATGTAGCATGGCAGGATAAACAGAAACACTTCCCAACACTGTATGCTATACCCTGATTTTCAATTGAAAAAGTCACTATCAGTTCAGAGAGCAGACATCCGTCCCAGTGATGAAAAGACACCACAGTTAAGTATGTCAGGAACCAGAGAAAAGGGCGGGGTGAGATACTATTTATAAGACATATGTGAACCAAATGCCTGGACAAATCTACCACACATACCACACACACACACAAAAAAAAGTGTTGGGGGTTTTCTGCTAGAGACTGTAGCATGAAGATAACCAGAAAAATAGCATTTCATCAAAATTTGTCAGGACAGATGGTTATAACAATAAAAAAAACTCTGGCCCATGATATTCCAATTGGGATGTCTGGTTATATAACCCCACACTTAGCCTGCTATATATTTTTATAGTACTCAGCTTCTCAATATAGTCTTTCCAAGAGAGTGGAATCACTGATAAATTGTTTTTCTCCTAAGCATTTAAAATGACATTGCAAAGATCTGAACATAAGGTAGCCGTTAGGTACAGTACTTAGAGGCACTAAATACCCTCTATAAATGCAATGGTTTGGTGGTGGTTTGCAAAGATCCATTTGAGAGAAACAGATCCTATGTAACTAAATCGGAATCCCTCTCACTCTGTCAGCTCAGCATTTGTTCCTATTTAGGTGTGTGAGGGGAGGGAGGAGGGAGTCTGGCTGGATGGGTGCCCTGGAGAGATGATAGTACTTAGCACTGAGGTGTTAAAAGTAGCTTTGTAGATAGAAGGTGAATCAGACAGAAACATGGTCACAGAACAACAGGAGGGAAAAGGAAGACAAGTCCTTGGTTTGCATGTGTTTCTCCCTCAAAGATAAGTCTGTTTCAACTGAATCAGCAAAAAGAAGGAAGGCAAAACAAAACACACACCCCCCACACAAACCTAGTCAGTGATAGTTTATCTTAGTTTAATTGATTATATATTTTGATTTGATTTTTTATATGCACAGATAACTTTCTCGTTCATATTAAACATATTTTATTACTAACAAACAATCCTGGTCTGATCTGGATATGACTAACTCTTGAAGTTAGACTCTTTGGTGCCCCAAAATAAAAAATTTAGCAGAAAGAAACACTGTCCATGCATTTTTTATTATGGGGTTCTTCTCGCAATATATTGATGTCAAAGTGTCCATTCAGCAGTATATTATTGGTTTAAAATCTAGATGATGTTCAAGTGGCTATTTTGCCACCCCCAGGTGTAAATTTTTAACTCTGAGGGTAAATTGGAACAATTTATGAAGGGTGGTGGGGCATTCAATCAAGATTTGATTTTTTTTTTCTAAAAAATCTGCTCTAGGAATTATTTTGGAGAAATTCTATGGCCTGTGTTATATGGGAGGTCACACTAGACCAGTGGTAGGCAACCTATGGCACGCGTGCCAAAGGCGGCACGCGAGCTGATTTTCAGTGGCACTCACACTGCCCAGGTCCTGGCCACCGGTCCAGGGGGCTCTGCATTTTAATTTAATTTTAAATGAAGCTTCTTAAACATTTATATATTAAAGACTTATAGAAAGAGACCTTCTAAAAATGTTAAAATGTATTACTGGCACACGAAACCTTAAATTAGAGTGAATAAATGAAGACTTGGCACACCACTTCTGAAAGGTTGCCGACCCCTGGACTAGATGATTGCAGGAGCCCTTCCGGTGTTGGAATCCATTAATCTATTAATCAAGCTTCTGAAATTTTGGCTTTAGTGTTTAGTGGCCCACATCTTTCTTGGAGGATTGAAGTCTAGAAAGGTTTTGCTTTGTAATTGACCCCCAATATTCATCATCAGAAAGGATCATATCTAGACTGTTTAGCTCCAGATAACTGGCCTCCAAGTTTTGAACTAAAGAAGTAACTCTGCTAGCTGGCTTTTATACTCTGTGAGGGGGACACCAAAAAACTTCATTAATGCTTATTAACCTATTCTAATATACACCTAATGGGCATTTTATCTTAGTCTTGGGCACCTAGGAAATTAGCATATTCCCTTTGGAAAATCCCACTGAGTATTGTGTACTCAGGCAACTAAGGTGCAGTCAAACTTGAACTTTGAAAATCCCCTGGGTACCCAATTCCCACTTGAGCCCCTAGATGGGAACCCAAATGGGTATTTGCACATGTCCTCACTTTTGAGACCATTCGCCATAGTGTTTGTGGACAGCTCCTTATCTACTTCACATTTTCCTCCTTCAGCATTCAAGCACAGAATGTGAGAAGCTGCTTTAAATGGCATTTTTATACAGCAGAAACCAACCTTCTCACCCTGTACTCCATCTGTTTTCAGGTGTTGATGGGGTAATTGGGCTCTGTCAGCTAGAACTAGATGCCCCATGAGAAGACTGCTGACGTGTCATGGCTGAACAAAGTGAGGCTGGATGTGGCACTGAAATTAGAAACAGGGAGGACAACAGTGCCTGGAGGACACAGTATCATGAAACAGTGGCAAGCAATTCTTTCTATCAAGCAATCAACCATCAACTGAAGAAACTTAGCTGACCTGTAACTCACACCCAAAAAAGCCACAGAATCAACATACTTCAGTTATATCTTTCTATTCACCCCAACAGCAGGAAATGCATTTAGGGTTGAAAAACCATGTGACATACAACCTCCCTGGGAACTGACCCAACCTTTGTGCACAAAGTTCCAAATCCTGCTCCCGCATATGACTCAGATGGCAGACACAATGGTTCTTCTGCTGTACTGCTGCCAAAGAAGAAAACAAATGCAGGGAACTTCACTACAATGGGTGTCACAGAGAAGGCAAGTGTGATGTGTCTCTGCAAGGCATGCAGATTTGGGCATTGCAAGTGGGTCTACATAAACAAATCCACATGGTCCCAAAACCAAGGGAATAGTCTAGCAGCAGGCCATTTCTTCTATTTCATCACTACCACCACAATCAGAGCTAGCAGCAGACAGACACATTGTGACTGTACTAGAGCCCTAAACCTTGTTTTCATTCTATTGCCGAGGTCTCTTGTAGTTTCACAGGAGCAAATCCTTTTCACTCTACCTTTTTTTCCTTGTATAGAATGGGGCCAATAGGCTTTGCCTACCATAGATAACTGGTAGGATAACAGAGGACTGGTTAAGAAATATTTTCACAAACAAAAGTGCTGTTTTTCTATCTCACAATAAGGGCCATTGCTGTCGCTACACTTTGTTGGCCTGGTTTGACACATGGGTGAGGCCTCATTTCTTGGGAGACAGGATTAAAGAGGTAAATGGATCAGCAGGCTGGAAACAGAATGTCTGTACTAGCTAAGATAAGAGGGAACACCCAGGGAACCATTTACAATGGATAAGATAACAAAGGACAAGATATGTCAGGAGCATAAAGTAATGTAAAGAGTAAATTGTGCATGAACGGTGCATGAACAGATCATGCTGTACAGGGATCAGTTCCTACAAAGTGACCAAGCCAATCCCAAAACATGTGATGCAATGTATATTAAATGCAATGTAATGTGTAAATTTATATAAAGGAAGAGGTCTGCTGTGTAATTTAAGATCTGCGGTGTACCCTGCATCCACCCCCTACATTTGAGTCTGATCAACTCAGCATAGCATTGCTGTGTGCAATGTGCCAAATAAAGATACCTGACTGATGGAGTCTGGAGTCGAACTAAGTTCTTGGGATGCTGAGTGGAAAGAGGTCTTAGAGGAAATCCCAACATCATTGGTGCTGCTTCTGTAGTCCTTACTCTGGTAAAACCCAACTTACAGGAAGTTCTTCCTGAATAAGCAAGAACACCCTGAGTAAAGGTCGGATGCTTAATAATTATTTTCATTGAAAAAGTATAGAGTATTGTACAAGCACTTAGAGGACAAAAATCATTTCATACAAAGTCAACTACCATTCTTGACATAAGACATGCATATTAGCATTGATACAATCTTAAACTATCTCCTATCCCACAGCAGCACTGTAAATCTTTCCTTGAAAAATATTTTAATGTATTGTTTGTATGATATAAAGCTATATAATATAATTATGACCTACCCCATTTGTATTTTAACATGGCATTTGCATTACTCCATAATCCTGGACTATTACATCAGTTCATATCATGTATTAAACATTTACTTATGACTTACAGGGCTGTCAATCTTATATAAAGTATCTTTTGGGTCCACTTATCCTCTAATATAAAACAATATGTTATTTGCCAAAGGGAAGTATTCCATATTCCCAATAGCCCCTTAGCAGCTCTCTGGCTTAATCCCAAAATCAAAATGAACAATAAATAAATAACATTTTTTCTGTGACCAGTGGTGTTCCCCAGGGTACTAATCTGATGCAGGACATTATCCTGTATGGGAAATTATCTCTCTTCACTGAGCTATACTCAAAATGTCATCCGCATGACTCACAGGTCTTTGCATTACGCAAGTGAAGGACTGTATTCTTAAATCTCCACACAAATTTCCCCAGACCATCACTACTTCAAATATTATTCCTGTGCAACTCATCCCATAATACCTCTAAACTACAAGAAAAATCTGACTCACAGAGCTTGAACAACCTTCGAGCAAACGTTTTAAAAATCTTTATGGGCTAGATTGTCTCTAGCCCTAACACAGCTCCAAAGGGGTGTCATGGGAAGGAAGGTCCCCCTTTCCAACTCCACACAACCACATTAGAGCGGCCTACATTGCAGCTCCAGGCAGAGGGGAAGGAGAGTAGGGATTCTTCCCTGCTACTCCTGCCTGCAAGAAAGTGACCTTAAAGTGGTGGAACCAGAGCACTGACCCTATATGCTGGTCAGTAGAACTGGCTCAGCAAGAGTGGGGAAGTAAACTGAATTCTCAAAAGTAATGAAGTAACTCAGGGTTAGTCTACACTAGAAGCACTACAGCGACGTAGCTGCACCGATGCAGGTGCACCGCTGTAGTGCATTTGATGAAGACACTCTATGCCAATGGGAAATAGCTCTCCTGTCAGCATAATAAAACCAGAGGGGGTAGCTACGTCAGCAAGAGACACTCTCCCGCTGACATAGTGCTGTCCACACAGGCATTTAGGTCGGTGTAACTTATGTCGCTCGGGAGATAGCTTATTCACACCCCCGAGTGACATAAGTTATGCAGACATAACCTGAAGTGTAGACTAGCTGTCACTCCCCTCTAATGCTCCCAGAGCAGGAGGGGAGCAGGGTAGGAATTGTTCCTGAGTCACAGTTATTTCCCAGTGCTTTTCATGAGTTAGAGTAGCTATTCACTGCCCAAGGCTGAAACTAAAATGTCAATTTAGCCTTACATCTTCAGTGATAATGAGGAAAATATGGGAAGAATTATTCACAACTCACAGTCATAACTCAGCATCCACAACTCAAGCCTTCGTTTTCTTACTATGCACAGCAGTTTGGACTCCATTACTTTTTCAACAATCATGACTGTCCCCTCACTCAGGCTGGTCCAATTATTTTAGGTTTCCAGACCCAAATTGATACATGACATTGCACACTTCAGTATTTTTGCCCTTCCTATATGTATGTGTCTGGAAAGTTCAAGCCTTTACTTCCTCTCACATATAATAGAAAATAAAACAGCATAGTCACCACTATAGCTAGGTGCATTGTGGAAACATATTTACTATTGCTGAGTGATGGTCTGAGGTAACTATTTTGGGAGGGGGGCTTACATTTGGAAAGAGGATTCAGGGGACAATCTTTTGGTTTCCATGAATGTTTAGGAGGAGATTTTATTTGTTTGAATAAACAAATCAACTGAGCACATTTACACGCAAACTGGTAAATGACCAACAGAAATGTTT
This sequence comes from Trachemys scripta elegans, assembly GCF_013100865.1. Taxonomy (NCBI): domain Eukaryota; kingdom Metazoa; phylum Chordata; order Testudines; family Emydidae; genus Trachemys; species Trachemys scripta. The sequence continues at coordinate 100,800,789 of NC_048300.1, forward strand.
GCCTGACCACTCCAGAGAAAACAGGCAAACAAGACCAGTGATTTTCAAACCAACAGCTTGAGCAAACAGTGAGGAGAGGGTAAGCTGGTGGACTATCTCACCAGCCTAGGAAAGAAACAATGCTGCACCCAAGTCTGTTTCAGTCCTTATATCAGGCCAGAATTTATTGATGAAACACCATGAGTAACACCAAGACAAAGCACATGAGTAACACCAAGACAAAGCAATTGCTCTGGTAAATTTATAGATTGCAGTTTCCAGAGCTTTTCCGCCACTGGAAGGACATGTGATAGGGAATCTTTTTCTGACTGCTTTACCCTGTCACAAGGGGGCTAGGTTCAGTGACAGAAGACTTCCTTATCTCTACCAACTATCTAGAAGTTAAAAGAGCAAAATAAAAATTAGAATAAAAGTTAGAAATGGCCTCACAAAGCAAGGAGAAAAATCAGTACACTATTTTATCGGGTAATCTGGAACATGAGCAACGTGGCTGCATTCTGGCCAGATAGGTAAAGAAAGGAAACGCAAAGTAGAAAAAGCCCTTACACAAACCAAACAAAAATCAAAAAGATAAATTGGTGAATATATTTGTCAAGGTAATATATGGAAAAAGACTTACTACACTGACTCCATTTCTGCAGTCCCTTTATGTGTATACCTTCCACTGACCTCAGTGTTTTCTTATGTAAAAATGATGGTCTTGATCGCTTGATTAATAAGCTTATTTTAATGGGATAAAGACAGGGGTAACTTTGGGGTTAAGGATGAGGCAGACAGAGAGAAGTAAACCTGGGCATAGGGTGGAAGAGTCAAAGGGATAACCCTGGGGGTTAAACAAAAAGGGAGAAAAGCAAGAAGTACGGATCGTGACTTTGGAGCCTTGAGAGTTCAGGATCAGGATAACTTTAAAGCCTGTCCCTGTCGAAAAGGCATGGGTTTCATATACATAAATAGTATGCCACATGGTTTTTGTATATTGCATACGGTATGTCTGTGCACTGTAATTAAAGGGAACCACGCCTGCATATCATAGAATCATGAAAGATTAGGGTTGGAAAAGACTTCAGGAAGTCGTCTAGTCCAACCCCTGCTCAAAGCAGGACCAACCCCAACTAAATCATCCCAGCCAGGGCTTTGTCAATATATGATCTTGCATAAATTCAATATGTAAGGTATATATAGCATTCATACATGTATTATTGTTACACATAGTAAGTAAACAAAAGAGGAGGAATTCAGAGGAATGTGGAGTCAGGTGAAGGAATAGGAGATGGGAAGATAATATGTTGATGGAAGCCACATATGTACATGATAGATTAGATGCAGAGGACAGGAGGGAAAAAACATAGAATGGGCAGGAGAGGTCTGAGATTAGCATAGACCCTGATGATAGATATGTTGCTTCCCCTCCCCTCCCTTTATCCTAACCCTCTTTATTTACTTTATGAACTATTATGAATCTGGTATTTTGGTCTATTTGTTGTATTTAGAAAAACTAATAAAAATTATAAATTTGAAAATAAAAGAAGAGTGAGGAAAAAGAGGAAAGGGAAAGAGGAAGAGGGAAAGAAAAAGATGCTTGTTTTCCTGGCTTGGAGGGAGAAAATACAATAGGAAGAGACAGACCGTATGCACTAGAAGAGGTTTGCTATGACAGATGGAAGAGAAGAAGCAGAGGGTAAAGACAAGAAAATATTTATACGGCAAAAATACATATTAAAAGAAGTAATAGAAAATACAGAAAGAGGAAGAGAGGTAGGGAGAAAAGAAAGAAATTTTAAAACGTAGGGAAAACAAATACATTGAACAAAAATATATGAAAGGAAAGAAACAGGGAACAGAGAAGAAGAAACAAAAGGCATTTGATTATTTTATTGACAGTAATTAAATACATTAATACAGTTTGAAAAAAAAAACCATAATTTTTTGCACATTAACAAAGTGGCGTTAGACATTGTTTTTTCCAGATTTTGCCACACTCTGCCTTTGTCAGATGCTGAAATGGTACATATTAGGATTTATTCACATGAAAGACACTATGTAAATTTAAAATTATTAGCATAGTCATTGTGAATTTTCCACAAACAGATCATGATTCACTGTAATCTATTTGTTATTTGAAATGATTTGCCATCTAATTTTGCTAATTCTTAGTGTGTAGCTCATTATCAAACAGCTTATTGTGAGCTGTTTTGATTGGCCAAATAGGTCACATGCTAAGTTTCTGTTCCTTGATTCAATGAGTGCAATGCTTAGTCTCAGGTCTCTGGTGTATATACTCATGGTTATCAATTTAAAATTTAATTCCAGCAAATATTCTGCAATTTTCACTTAAAATTCTCTGTTTTGGTAAACATTCCTGTCAATAAACTTGTTTGCTAGGGTGGATATTGATGGAAAGTGAATTTTAAAAAGGACATGGACAAAGTCTAAATGAATTCATGAAAAAAAACATAAATGATTATTCACTGTACATTTCTTACAACACTTACCCAGCTCTGGGAATAATCATGCATCCATGGGCTCTAGGCTATACGCAGAAACATGTGTTCGTGCCATATTTAAACCAGGTGTAAAATTCCCATAAATTTCTGCGTGGAAAATGGAGTGGCTGATTCTGGATAATGTGTTTATTTCAAATAACATCAACTTACAGCTGCTCTTCTAAAAATAGCAAGTTGATAGGCCACAGAACCCTAGCAACAAATTTAGTGAGCCTATGGTTGTTAGGCCTTATCCAAGCTAATCAAAGTCTTAGAAAAGTTTCAGGTTTCTATGGGAGATGATTTACTGAACCAGAGTCCTCATTTTTCCCAAACTAGTTTGCTTTTCCCTATTGAGAGATTGTATCAAATCATGTCATGAAGACATTGTTAATGGATTTTAACTTGGTTAGAAATATGTCTCAACTCAGGTTTTGAGGCTCAACAGGTAAATTCACTCTTCATGCCCATTCAGTCCTTTGTCTCTTTGTTATGTTTACACTGCAATTAGATACTTATAGTTGGTCTGTGCCAGCTGGCTCGGGCTAAGGGACTTGGGCAAGGGGGCTGTTTAATTGCGGTGTAGAGATTCGGACTTGGGCTGAAGCCTGAGCTCTGGGATTCTCCCACCTCGCAGGGTCCTAGAGCCTGGGCTCCAGCCCAAACCCAAACATCTACATGACAATTAAGTAGCCCCTTAACCCAAGCCCATGAGCCCAAGTCAGCTAGCGGCAGGATTTTAATTGAAGTGTAGACATACCCCTTTGATAAGATTCTCAACAAGAGTGACAATCATAATTTTACATAGGTTTACTGAATGTTTGCTTCAGTGACTATGGCAACAAGCATGGCATATGTATCTAGATAGATTAGACAGAGCTAGGTTGGTTAGATAGATGAAATAGGCAGATTATCATACAGCAGGCATTTAAGATTCAACTGCTACCTAATGTGCCAGGTAAAAATACACCTCCAGGGATCCCCATCAAGTACATCAAGTACATCATGACATTCCAGAGTAATGTCAATGGAATGTCAAAGCTATGGCACGATGTAGTGGAGGATCAGCAGCAAAAGCAATTAAAATGATGTAGAGTTAATGCCCATAGAATAAATTATATTCTCTATAACTTCAGTGCCAGAACCCTGAACTGATACTGTAAATTGCAATAATAAAAGTGAAAAAATACCTAATTTATTCGTGATGAAAGTAAGATTGGACTCTGTTGAGAACTATTGACCACTATGAAGGTAGGTGGATCTAAAATATCTCTGAAGCTTGTCTTACTGATAACCTATTACTACATTTATAGAAAGAAAAACAGAGAACATTTTTATTTCTGTATCATTCACAATTTTTTTTTCACAGTTTAGAACTTTACATTCTTAATCTTTAATCTTCTAGGAATATAAACCAAACTGTTTGAAACTTCCAGAAAATGTGAAAAACAGAAATTTGTAAACCTTTCAATGACCTTGAGCTGAATTTCAAGCAAACTTAAACTGGTTTTGCACAAACTTGGTCCAGTTTATGGTTTCAGGTGGGAACCATTAAAGCTAAGTGATTCATACAATTCTGACAACCAAACAAAGCAAAAATTGGTGTTAGTTTAGTTCCACTTTGAGTTTTGAGGTACTTTTCACTTCCAAATTCAGAGCAAAACTCAGAGGGTGAAACAAAACCAGAAACAAAATGATTTAAGTGAAGTGAAGCTGCTAAATTCTATACAGCCCTAGTTCCATCTCTGGAATCAAACAAAAGATGTTTTTGGGGAGAGGTAAGCAGGGGAAGAATTCAGTTGTAGTTTACTAGCATAAAAGCTTTTCTCATTGTCTTTCTTTCAAGGTTATCATTACTCTAAGATTTAATTGGCTACATATAAAAAACATTGAGCATCCATTAAAGAGCTAAAAATGGCACTTAGGCATATATTTCAGATCTTCACATCTCTTTTCATGCCCCCACTCAAAAGAGACTCTAACGCTCATGGAAACCCACAAGTGTCATAACATGTGACTAATCTAGAACCTCACAAAAATAGGTAGAGAGTGGGCATAGCGAGGAATCAAGGCACACAAAATAAAACTTAAGAAATTTTGTGTGAACAACTTCCATTCAGGTTGGACTATTCTAGATGACAAATCTAGTTATGATACATTTGGCTGCTAAAAGTTTAAAATACACTCAAAATTAATTGATTTACCCAGAGTATAGTTTCTAAAATGCCTCTAGCAGGTGAAATCAATTATCAGATACAACATTAAGAAGGCATGATCTCATGATGGTAAAGTGACACGTTGCAGTACTGTTGTTACTTGTGGCAAAATCAACACAGTACATTCCTTTCTATGCAATGTGCATCCTATTGTATGTTAATGGCAAACACTATTGTTTATATCTTGCAAAATAGTTTGCAATGTTTAATAGCTATAGGAAATTGACATAACTGACTGTTGAATACATAGGTGAGAAATACGTTCCTTTGCAATTTACACCAGTTTAGATTCACATAAATGATTAATCAATTTCCCCCCCTTGTTGAATGAAATATGTTCCTTTGCCAGTAGGGTAAGAAAAGATGTCTTGAGAGATCAGTATTACAAGTAAAACATGCACATTCACCTACTACCAAACTTCTGTTCATGAGCATCTCTAACTATAAATGTACATGGTGTCAACTGGGATAGTTCATATTATGGTGGGTCTTGACAGCAATTCAGATGAATTACACACCAAATAACAAGGAACAGTCCAACAAATTGTTCAGCATTGTGCAAAGCACTCTAGATACAAAATTACAGGGTTTAGAATGTTTAGCCACTTAAGAGAGTTGATTCGCTGAACATTGCTAAGTGCTCTATAATAAGCGCTCTCTTTGTTTCTTCAGATGTGAGAGACCTATAGTTGATAGGCCTTGTAGGTTAGAGCAGGCAATTAAGATCTTTTTCACAATATGCAAACCCCCTGTAAATTGAATACATTGTTCAATGGGGTACTTTGTTTATTGAATTTTATTTCAGTTGTTTTGAACTTGAACTTTAACGTTAAATTGTTTTCTTCTATTATTTGTTAACAGGATTTGTATGCAGACCTCCCACACACTACTTAATACAATGTACCTCCTATTGTACTGTGCTTCTCTGTTCAGTTCAGCATTTTTATTATTACTTGTTTTGTAAGTTTCAAGCAATTTCAGTGCTTATGAAAGTTAAACAAATTGAATTAAGAAGAACCACTTATACTATGGACAGGAGGTGTAAAAGTTCCTCTCAGTCTTACCATGCACCTCCAAACTAACCTGTAACATTTCCATTATTCCAGACTCATCATTTTTTAGCAGGAAATGAGAGTCCTGTACATTGTTTATTATCTTTGATGCAAACATACCTACTCTGGGGGCCAGAAAGGGTTAGAAACATATTTCCCTTTTGACCTAATCAGCAATTGAACCTACATCTCCAGAAGTATTGATGCACTAACCCAGTGTTTCCCAAACCTGGGATGCCGCTTGTGTAGGGAAAGCCCCTGGCAGCCGGGCCGGTTTGTTTACCTGCCGCGTCCGCAGGTCCAGCTGGTCGCGGCTCCCACTGGCCATGGTTCACCGCTCCGGGCCAATGGAAGCGGCTAGAAGTGGCGGCCAGCACATCCCTCAGCCCGCGTCACTTCCAGCAGCTCTCATTGGCCTAGAGCGGTGAACCGCGGCCAGTGGGAGCCGCGATCGGCCAGACCTGCGGATGCAGAAGGTAAACAAACTGGCCTGGCCTGCCAAGGGCTTTCCCTGCACAAGTGGCGTCCCAAGTTTGGGAAACACTCCACTAACCCATTGTATCATCACCATTCTATCCCTTGAGTCACAAACTTTATAGTATTCTTTGGGATTTTTTTTTTATGTATTGATGATTGACGTAAATAGAGACGTCACACTACTCTATATTCTCTGGGATAGTCGTACAACACTTACAAAATTGTGGTGACTATTAATTTAATATCAGCTGAATTCTACAGGGTTACATTACTGGCAAGCTATAGCTCAGGACTATGATAATGTGTGATGTACATGTAATATAATTAGCGTGCCCGACATTCACTTGCTCTTATATGTTTAGTTTTATTCTCATTTTACTATAAGATAAAATGCCACTCTCTTCATAAATCTGAGTTTGTGAGGGAGGATTTGGACCAACTATGTAAATAATATATTTCAAATGCCAAAAAAAGTTCTCAGAGTGGTAGCCGTGTTAGTCTGTATCAGCAAAAAGAACGAGGAGTACTTGTGACACCTTAGAGACTAACAAATTTGTTTGGACATAAGCTTTCATGGGCTAAAACCCACAAAAGCTTAAAAAAAGTTCTGACATCCAATACTGATTTCACCAATAATACTGTTCATCTGACCTGAAATCTAGACCTAACTTGCTCACAGACTAGAACTAGTTTAGTCCATCAGAGCTAAAACCTAAGGCTAGCTATGTCAATGACAGATAGGTATTGTTTAGAGTAGAACAAACAAGTATCAAGGAACAAAACTGAACAAAGGACAAATTACACGAAGAAACATTCATACATACCTAAGAAACATTTTGTGACCGTGAGGTCTATTAGACTTTGAAATAGTTTTCCAAGGGAAGTGATAGAAGTCTCATCAGTTGAGCACACTAAACTGGATAATATTCTGTAGAAAATAATCCTGCAGTGGCAATTATAGACAATGTGACTTTATAATTTCAGGGTATTTTTAGACTACAACCAGAGGGTGTGATTGCAGCTTGTGTAGACATACCTGAGCTAGCTTTCATCTAGTTAACTCAGGTCCAGGAACAGTGAAGCTGTGGCAGCACCAGGTTTCAGCATGGGCTAGCCCTGTGAGTAATAACCCAGGTTTCCAGGTGGGTTCATACAGATGACACTGAAGCTCATATTGCTTCACTGAAGCAGTTTCACTGTCATGGGATCTGAGGTGACTAGATTAAAACTAATTTGAGTATGTCAGTTTGACCTGCAATCACACCCAGTGACTGCATTCTAGACACTTCCATAATCATTTCTCTATCTAATTTCTGACTCTATAGGGCCAAATGTTCAGCCCGTGTAAATTGGCACACCTCCATTGACTGGAATGGAACTATGCCAATTGAGAATCTGGCCTTATTTGTGCAATGTCTGAAGGTGTGCTCATTATGGGTGAGATTCTGATACCCTTACTCCTACCGAATAGCGTCCTCTTCTTTGAGCAGCTCTAACAATTTCCAGTGAGTATTGTGCTACTTAATGTGAGCAAGGGTGTCTGAATCTGGCCCTATATAATTGTAGTTTTTAAGAAAACTTTTATAACAGAACAACTAAATTAGGGCCCAATCCTCTCTACTGTGATATCCTCACCATGACTTTGATGGAACTATTCACTTTAGGATTACTTATGTGAGGAAGTGTTCCAGGAACTGGCTCATAACTTTCATATCACGCATCTCATGAAGAATGCTAATGATATATTAAAGACATCTATCAGTACCTTCTACAGTACCTGATCATACATTTTTTGCAGTGTTTCTTTTTTATCCTCATCTAGATTCTAACAATAGCAATATATACCATTAAATTACTGATTCTCAGCCTTTGCAGATGCAATTAAGTTGATTAACACAAAAGGAATTGAAAACACTTGCCACTATAGCAACAACATAATTATTTGCCTTTCAGATATTGTGTATATTTGTGTTGATCAGTACACTTGATTTCTGTCTTTTTTTTCTTTTTGTAAATGTTGCCAAGGCTAGTAAGCATCTAAAAATGCAATTGTATTAGTCAAAATCTTTGCTAATGTGTGATTTTGACAAACTGAGTCTCAAAGAACAACATCAGAAGATTTTGAGGAAAAAATATATCATTCAATTTCAGATGGGGAAATGAAAGGAAGCATGTATGCAAAGAGAGCCTGTTGTTCCAGACAGATTCCCACGGGAGGTTTGAGAGCTTAAGCTAACCAACCTATTATACAAAGAGAGAGGGGGAGGCAAGTGAAAGAAGGAACTGCTAGAGAGCAAGTCGCATGGTGGATTTTGCATCAAACTAAAAGAGCTATTGATTTAAAAGCCAAAGAAATATGCTATGTAGCAACACACACAGTAAAAAAGGGAAGGGTCCACTCCATTTAAATCAATTAACCTGGCCTCATGGCCCCATAAATCCCACAGATCCTCATAATTTGAGTAATTTAGAAATACCAGTAATAAAACTATTTTCATCTTTAAATAACAAAAAAAAATTTAGTTTCTAGCACTATTCCTTGTGAAGATATTCTTGGAAATGTAAATTGATCATTAATATTGGAAGTTTGTCACTGATTTAACCAAGGAATAAAAAGCCATTTATAATCCCTACTACAGGCAACAGTTCCTACTTGTCCTTTGGGCTCAAGGGAAACCCAGGCTTGATGTTCAGGAGAAGTCTGGATCAGTTTGTGCCAGTAGTAGCAGTGATGGCCCTTAGGTTCTAGCCAGCCACTGGTGATCCTAGGGCTTCTGCAAGCTCCCTCAGAGTCACGTGCTTGCAGCTTAGCAGGTTGCTCTGCTGAGAAGACACTGTGACCTCCAAGGACTTGGAATGGTATCCAAATAGCACAGCGAACTAAACACAAGACTGACAAGAGATTCCTGCATTCTAACCCCAGTTCTGACATTGACTCTCTCTGTAGCCTGGCTTGAGTTATTTAAAAATTCTGCCTTTGTTTCCCTATCTTTGTTTCCTTACCTACCTTACCAAGGTTTGGGGAAGCTAGAAAATATTTTGACAATATTTTAACAGAATTGTTACAGAATTTCAACAGATTCTGTTGGACGCAGAAGCCTCCAGCTTATGTGGACAATTGTCTTTACAAAAACTTGTCCAAAAGGTAGAGGAGAGTAAAATTTCAACAACAGCCTCCACCAACACACCTCTCTAAGAGCCCAGTCCTGTAGTTCTACTCACACAATGGGACTGCTCTCAAGAGCAAAGACTGTCTGATAAGACCATCACTCAATGGATATCTTCCAAATGTGGAACTTAAGCTCCTAAATTGTGGGACAAATGAAGAGTGATGAGGCACAAAGATGATGATTTGACAATGAAAATACAATCATCCTGAACCAGAATCTGATACCCTTACTCAGACTGAGAAGCACCTTTACTCCATGATTAGCACCATTGAGCTGACCCATTCTATTTTAAAATATGTTAAATACCATTTATAATTTGTTACATATTGTCACCAGCCCCTCTCAGCCCTACTCTAGGACAATGGTATCCTCGACATGTTTGTCCTTCAGACAATTGCTGCAATATTTCCAGGCTTTCAGGGTTGAAGACTATGACTCTATTTAGCTAAATCCATCTCTATTTAATTAAATCATCATGAGATCTATGGATGAAAAGTCCTATATAAATGCAAAGTATCATTATTTACCCTAACTTGCCACCACAAACTTCACCCTTTTTATTTTCAAATACAAGGTGCACCTCTTTGACCTTGCTTTCAAATAATAAAAAGATAGCACAGCACACAAAAAATAAACATGTATGCATATATTTTTAATCTCATGTAACTTTTCCCCCAGGGACACAAAGTAGAAAGAGTTCTACTTGTGACAGATGTTAGTAATTGTGATGTTATTGACAGGAACTGTGACCGTATCAATCATTGTTGCACCTGTACAATCTTGTACAGAGGAGGCCAAGTGGGGTGTCTAAAGAAAGGTTGTAGTTTGCTGGTTATACTTATGCTGTCTGTAGGTGTGTATCATTTTTTTATTCGAAGTTATGAATATTGGCTATGTACTTGTTTGATTTTAAGTAGCCTCAGTGAAGCATTTGGTCGGCTTCTTGAGAAAAGACTATTCTCAGTAAGTGCCCAATCAAGAAATACTTAAGCTGATAATGGACTTTGAGAGATGCCAGTCCATATCTGAGCTTTCCTGGGAAAGTTCAAACTAACATGTAAGCAATGGCGTTGGCCTGCAAAGAGTCATGCATAGACATGTGGCTTGCCCATGTGACTCCAAAACTCCATCTTGTAACTGTGATTCTGCATAGGAAAACACAAGGGGTTTCTACCCACAAGAGAGACTATAGAAGGCCCTGGGAAAACCCTCCATTTTGTATTCAGCTGGCACAAAAGATAGCCTCTCCATCCCAAAGAGATGCCTGAACCAGGCAAGGTACTGAAGTCCCAAGCTGCCAGGGAAAACAGGCTCAGAGGTAGTCTCAGCACATCAGGTGACAGTTCCCAAGGGGGTTTCTGTGACCCAACCCATCACAGTAATATCACTTAAAACACTTTTGAGAGGTGCTCCGTTAGTACAGTGGTGAGCGTGGCTTAGGAACTTGTGTAGAATAGAACAGAATCATCATGTCTATTGAGCTCCATTTTTTCCTACTACCAGAGCTGGAACTACCAGAACTGTAATCTCCAATTGTATAATTGAAGCCCCAACTTCATGTTTAGAAGAAACTATTTTAAAATATTGTTTAAAAGTTGTTGTTGCAAACCATTTGCCTGGCAAATGTGGATGGGACCAAACTATTTTTAAATGATGTTTAAAACATATGTTTTAGAGAATGGTCTAGTAGTAGTCTTTATGAAATAGTTTAGCAACTGTCCAGGCACACAGTATTCACACTGTTTTGGGATGAACCAGTTTCACTGCATGGTTAAAAAGCACGTCCATTATATGATTTCTCCCCAGTATACATGGTTTCCTAGAGATTCTTGCTCAGATAAGTCCAAAAGCTGAGAACTATCATTCTGTGGGTAAGAGTTAACTCTTATTTTTAAATATATATGGAGTATCATAGATCAAAAATGTGAAACAGTCTATGAAATATGGAGCATATGTTGGTCCTTGAAACTCAGAATTTTCTAGGGGCTTCAAATCCTTTAAAGGCCCGGAGAAACTGAAGGAATTGAAAGCCTTTATTCTCACTCTCTGTGATTAATTCCCAGCAAAAGAACTCTGTCTCAGTAGTCTCCATACCTTAGAGTTCTGTTTCTTACATTGTGTGAAGCCATCACATGCACACACACAGTATATGGAACATCTTACGGAAATCAGCTGGAAGCACCTGGCTGCCATTTTGCAGCAGTGCAATTCATGCCTCGTTAAGTACTCATCATCATCTAAGCATTTATTTCCTTCATAAACCCCTATCTTCAAAGGTTTATAATGCAAGCTAAAAGAAATGCTCTCAGACAGAGGTTCTCAAAATGTGGTCCACGGACCACCAGTGATCCGCAAGCTCCATTCAGGTGGTCCACGGGTAGTTCCCTCTAAGATGCGCACCTAGGTGGCTGCACACAAGAGAATGAAGGGCCACCCACCTAATTAGTGGAGCCGCGCAGGCGTAGCTCCACTAATTAGGTGCCTAAACCCTGGAGAAGACGCACATGTAAGGTGAGGTGGTGGCCTTGGGTGGAATAGGGGGTAGGTGGGAGGGGGCAGTGGGGTGAGAAGAGGGGGTGGAGGGAATTTGGAATGTGCAGGGTGCGGCGGCCAGAGAAAGAGGTGACTTTCCCCAGCTCCAGGGCTGCAGCAAAGGCCGGCTCCAGGCACCAGCGGAGGAAGCACATGCCTGGGGCAGCACATATTAAGGGGCAGCATTCCGTCCATTCTTGGGGCCAGACAGTAGTCCGAGCAGCTTTTTTTTTGCTTCGGCGGTTCAGGCGTTAGTCCGAGTGCCTTTTTTTTTTTTTTGCTTGGGGCGGCAAAAATGGTAGAGCCGACCCTGGCTGCAGCTGCCGGGAAGAGACGGCCCTCCTTCCCAGCCCCAGCTCGGTGGCTGTTGTAGTGGGGAAGAGAGGGCACATCCTTCGCATTAGAAAGGTAAAACTATTGATATGAAAATATGAGTTGTGTGCTTTTATTTGTAGAACAAAAATAGCTAATTATTATTACGTGTTTATATATATATATCTATAAATGTAATAATAATTTATATATAATTTATATATAATTTATATAAACATAATATATATAGTGCTTTTATCCAAAGCACTTTACAATAGTTAGTTAATGATACAAACAACATTTGGAAAGATCATTAAGTGGTCTGCCAAGACCCTCAGCAACTTTCAAGTGGTCCGTGGAAAAAAAAGTTTGAGAACCACTGTTCTAGGCAACATCATGGCATGAAGTGTTAAAGCTCAAGACCATATTCTTTGTAACTTGTCTAGACACAAATATTGACCATGATAGTTACAGCGAAATAAACTATTCTGTGATAGCTGTGTCAGAATAACTCCCTGTGTGGACATTCTATTCTGGCATAAAAGTGACTTTATTTCAGAATAATTCCTCTGCTATAGAATAGCTTATTCCACTATAGCTATGCCAGTCAATTTCCCCATGTACACAAGAATATTTTAGTGGGAAAATCCATTTGGACCTTTTTACCCATGCATTAAAAAAAAGTGTTTCAGATATTGAGTTTGTATTGATATAATTACTTTGATGCAGGAAATGAAATTTAGCAAGCAGTTCATTCATAACATGGCCAATTTGCATTTGGTGTTTTATGAATTATTACTGCAGAGCCAAAGATATTGCAAGTTAACAATTGGCTACTGCACATTTGCAGTAAATGTTATTGACATGTTTGCTGAAAATTTTTTGCTTGCAACACTGTCACACTTTAGCTAAACATCTAAATGCATGATAAATCAGAACCCTCTCCAGTCTAGGACTTAAATAATATGACTTAATATCAATATAGAGGATATAGATATATATATCTATATAGATATAGATACCACACACACAAAAAGAGATTTAAACCACTAGACTGGAAAGACTGCAAGCTGTTCCAGTCTGTCAGAGACATGATACATGTTTTGAAAAATTGCCCGTTTGCCCAAGAGACCATAAATTGGAAGGCAATAGATAAAAGTATGAAATTTTAAAATCTTTCTTGTGAATATTTTCTTTTATTTTCCCTCAGAAAGGGGAAATTATAAAAAGTTACAAATAAATAATGCTAAAGTTTGCTTCTCAGTGAGAAAAGTTAATGGGAAATTCCAAGATTGGGGCCTCACATCATAGTTCCTCTTATTTTTTCCCTTTTCCCCACTTCTCCCTTTTCACCTCCCACAGAACGTTATGAACTCCTGGAGAAGCATTAGCCTTCCATTAGATTCCTTGCCTTTTATCTGTTTCAATCAATTGCTTATTATCATTCAAACATTTATTCTGGAATTTAATTTCGGTCACTTGAATATAAGGGATTAAATATAAACAGACCATACATCATTAAGTACATTGTCCAGCATAGGTTTAAATTAAGTGTTGGGTCTTCTACCACTCCCCATGGGAATTTAACACAAAAGTGGTGGTTGGACACTTGTGAAATTAATACTATAACTCTCATCACCTGTTTAAAACACTTTACTATTTAATGTAATTATTAGTAATCACTAGACTGAGATGAATAATTGACAGTTAACGATGTATTAAACTAAACTAACCACTTTTAATGCTTACAGAATGCCCAAGAGCAGATCCAGATTTTCTTGAATTTATTCACCTCAGTTTTTCCATACTTAATTTCTCTTCAGATTGATTACAAACAGTTTTGGATGAGGATAGACGAGGAGAGTAGAAATATGAGCATCACGATTTAACTGTGATTGGTCAGATTAGTCAGATGGTGTTATATCTGCCCCCTGCCTGGATGAGCATAGCACTTTCAATGGCTTTTGAGACTCTTAGGGAGTAATAGCAGATAAATAGGATTAGGGAATTTAGAACTTTTTATTTTATTTTTCTTTCTTAAATACACAGATCTTTCCCAAGGCATCACACTTGTAAAAAAAATAGCTTTCTGTCAAATGTATTGGCTGGAAACCGAGCTCAAGTTTAATTTTCTTTCATGTGTATATAAGCTACTGAGAAAGGTACAGTCAGAACCTCGTCTGGTTCATTTAATTGCCCCTAGTGTACTGCACCAGGTATCATCCCAACTAAAATATACCTAGTTTACTGTATTCATTGGTCTGCAAATTTCTCTCATCACCACAGTGATTGACACAAAATGATTACATGTGTGTGGTCCTAATTGTGAAAAGCATGGTCACACTGTATCTTTGTCCAGACCATTTATATTTCTGGTGAAATACACCTTTGTGCAGAGAGCCAACCCAAGAGGCATATACACCACTTTTTGCACCCAAATAGGACTTTGCATTGCTTCTCTGCACAGGATAGAATTTCACCCTCATTAATATTTGTACAAGTAAAGCCTATTTGCTCAAGTCTTTGTTGAAAGTAAGTACAAAAGGGGCATGAGCATTAAATTCAAGCAAATATTCACAGAAAAATAGTTTGCAGTATTTGTCTAGCTCTAATGATTAAACAACTGACATGTCAAACAGTTGCCACACTGTACACATTCACTGTTTACTTGGCAGTTGAAGGGGACCTAATGCATTGCAGTGCAAAATGTTGATGTTTTATTAAAATATCAAGCTTTTTATGTGTTGTTAATTAAACATAAAAAAATAATTATTCAATATAAATGTTTTGATAAAAATCAAATAGTTGTAATTGCTCCCCAGACTGGCACACTGTGCCCATGAATCTGTTTAAACGCAATAATACCAAATGGAACTGACTGCAAGGTTGCAGCTGTAATATTATACATGTCTATCTAATTTTTAACATTAAAAATAATAGGTTATTTCTCTTAATTTTCAATTATGATAAGTTCATCAGATAAGTATTTTTCTTGGGCATTTCATCCTCTGTACAAAATAAGAAACATATTTACAGCAAAATAATAAGATACTTGCCTGCTATCATTTATAACAATTTGGATCTGCTATCTTCAAATTAGTTTGCAATGTGAACCACATCTTAAATTGAGAGATCACCTCTCTGCCATTCATGACTATACAGACCACCTCCCCTTCAGTTCACTCCAGCATGACATCCCTGTGGAACTACAGCAATTTGCTTACACAGACATTTAATATTAGAAAATCATTTGCTATGTTTAACTGTCTTTTAATGCAATTTAAAAACTGGAAACAAGGATCACCAGCACCATGCAGCCAGTGATTCACAAACCATAGTTGTTAAACTGCTGTCTTAGAATACTAAAAGTGAATGAATACCACTTACTTTTTTACATTTTACTCAGCTTTGATAATGATAGTAGACTGAAAGTTTCACTTCCCTGGTTTGTGTCAGTTTCACTTTCTCATTCTCATGCTCTAACACAATGCTTTTGTGTTTATGTTTATGACACTCTAGAGTAGTGTTTAAATTCTCCCTGTAAAAGGGTATACTGGCTATTAATGCCAGAGAGGGCCAGAAGAACCCATTCCAGGGATCTTTGAATAAACAAATGGCCTTGTAGCAGGAAGAGAGGAAGCAGTCCCAGAGACTTAATAGTTGGATGGGTGTAATGCTTGGTGGCCGAGGCAGGGTAGGGGGATGATCCATAGCAGTAGTCAAGGGTGCACGAGCCATCAGGAAGCTGGCAGATCAGTCCGTATTGGAGGAGTCCAGGGCAATCACTGGAGTTCTTGCTCGGGTCAGTAGCTGTAAGATTCAGTACAAGTGGTCAGGTCAATGGGTTGGGGAGGCAAGGTCGCAAGGTATGGTTATACGAAGCAACATGGCAACAATGTTGGGACAGGCAGAGGCAAGGCAGCAACCAACAGGCAATGGTCTGTCGCTCAGACAGCTTCCTCTTCCTGTTGGGGCCTTTATAAAGTGCAGGCACTCAATGAGAGTGCTGTCTGTCCATCCAATCAGGGGTGTAGCTGCTGTGTGCCTGCAGACCTTTAGCGCTAAGGCTGTTGGCCAAGAGCAGCCATTCAGTGCATTGTTGTGGCGCAGTGGCTAAGGATGCCATCTAAGGACCTGGCATGCCTGTGCTCAATGCTGAGGTCCTGACAACAGGAAAAACCAGGACACTGTTCCTTTAAGGGCTAAGAACCAGGAGCCCTTTACTATAGGGTTTGGCAGGGCTCCCCTCTCTCCCATAAGATCTCCGTGTGTGGCAGAAGAGCCAGACATGAGTATGAGTTTTTGCGTTGCTGCAATGAGCTTAATTTGAACTCATTTCAGCTAGTAACCTAGCCCCAAGCAGTGGTTGGTGGTAGTTCTAAGAAAGACTGGGGGGTGTTCTTAAGGAGTCCCAAAGAGGGGTAACAGAGCAAGTTCACCAGAATCCATGTTCAAAAGAATCCCTCAGCTAATTCTATATCTATTTAGTGCCTCTGTAAACAATAACATCAGCCACTGATAGATAACATTTTCCCCACCCGAGAGCCCAATATAAATAAAAATGTTCATGGTCTTCCCTAACCATATAACCTTTGGAAAATCATGGATGCTGCAACATGCATCTGATCTCACTATAGAAAAGCTCATCTCCCCACAAAAATCTAAAGAGAATAAAGCTCCACCATGGCTTGCTGCAGAGCCGCTTGAAAAGCTGAAGTGTAAAGGAACTCCACCTCTCAGAAGCTCCACATCTGCCAATTTTAGACCAAACCAATTGGGCTGAGCACGTAATGAGAGTTATGACAGCCCTAGAGTTTAGCATACCCCCTTCATGCAGCCCCAAGAATGGAGAATGACAGATTCCAGTAAGGGTTGGGACAAGAAAAACGTACTTCACCCTTTTTGTTGCCTCTCCACCTGCAATAATTTCCTCAAAGCCACTGACTCTGCTCAGCACAAATTCTTGCAAATTTATTCAGAGAAAAGATTGGACACTATCAACCATGAGCTATCCTCCATCTTTTCATTCTACTCGCCACCTGCTCCAGCTTTCCTCTTTCTTTGCTATCTCCTCTTTCACCCTGATCTCCAACACCTAAATGTCCCTCCAATACCCTTTCCAATCTCTTGACCTTATTTCTTATTGCCTCCTGACCTTTACACTCTCCCTCATCCATCTTCTCTAATTCATTCTTAAATTCTATCTCATTTGACTGCTTTACCTGAGCCTTAAATATACCACTGTCTCAACTACCTTAAAAAACTCTCCCCTGTCTTCTCCCATCTCTCCAGCTGCTACCCCATTTTCGTCATCTTCTTTACATCCAAGTTCCACTTACATTTCCACACTACTATTTCCTTGACTCTTTGCAATCAACTTGCACCCCTTATATTCTGCTGAGGCATCCCTAACTAAGGTCAATAGTGACCTCTTCCTGGCCAAATCTGAGTCTTTTTTCCATCTTCATCCTCCTTGTCCTCGGAATAAGGGATAGCCTCAGAGGCTATTTAAAATTAGATACAGGGGCACAGAATCTGAATAGGAATAGACAAGATGTTTAAATGGAAACACTTCAGGGAGTCAACAGTAATAAAGTGGCTACATTAATTTTGTGAAATAATCTATACAACTGTAAATGTGTCCCATGCACACTGCAGTTGATATGCTTCAAGAACACACCCAGAAAATCCCTCTCCTCATCACACACATATGTCTAAGCCCTTACACAAAAGAACAAACAAGGAAAGCAAAACACTTGGAAGGCCTGATTCTAATCCCATTTGCCAACTTTACCTAATCACTGTGCAACTCCATCAACTTCAATGGAGTTATTCCTGATTTATACAAGTGTGAGATCAAAATCAGTCCTTCAGACCCCGATTTAGACAGAAATGCCATGGACAAAAGTGCAATGTTAAAATGAGAAAACAAAACATTTAAATCATCCAAGAGGGTAATGTGTTTTCTAGACAGTTATTTACAATATGCCACTGTATGTGGAGCACTGAAAGATATATACTATAGCTCTGTAAGAGGTGATACAAATATTATTTTCATAGGAGTAAAAATGCGACTTCCTGGTATCTCCTCAAAAGGTAGATTTTCGTAACTAAATATTCACTCGCTGTTGTTGGGTGATTCAATATTATTAATACATGTATTATAATAGTTTTGGACCTCCTTCTGTTAATATATCAAGTGATAGATATCGCAGTTTGAGTATCACTTATTTTAAAAAGGTTATGAAAACTCTAGTCAATCAAAACGAAATTTCTAGTGAGCTAAAGGTGGTTCAGCTGCAATATACTGTGGGAGAGCCTGGTGACCTTGGGATTCCCTCCCCTTTGGCTGGTTGAGATCAGGCGTGTTGCTATGGTGATAAGCTTGCCCTCCAGAATGAGGAGATAAGGCTCACTTTTCTTCAGCACCCCTACTAATTTGGGCCACGAGGTGGCATTAACTACAACCAAGAACATGATGAGTATCACCCTGTTTGCAAGATAACCAGCTTTTCTGATTTATTTAGGACTGTCCTAATTGTCCACTAGTGACCCTTAGGAAACATTAAGCAAAAATACAACACTACTCAGATTCCCTCCCCTCCCCCGCACACACACACACACACACACACACACATACACACACATCCTGTGAACGTTGAATGGTAACAGTGGTATTCTTATTGGCAGGTTACTGGAACAGTGATAACACTCTTCTTCGACAGAGATAACACTTCTGCACGTTCCTGGTATCAATCTAAATGCAACAGAGCAGATTCTATTGTCAATTATATGCCAATGGATTTACACTCATGTACATGAAAGCAGAATCTAGTTCAATAGGCCTGATTCTCCTGTCACTTACACTTCATACCAGTGTAACTCTGCTAACTTCAGTGGTATTGACACCCAATTTATGCTGGTGAAATTGAAAAGAGACTCAAGCCCAATGGTAGAAAATTACACTGTAATTTTCAAGTATCCATTAATTTTGAGTCAGATCTACATAGGTGTTGAGCACCCAAAACCCCAACTGAGGCCATATAATTAAAGCAACCAAATTTAGCATGCACTTAAAATTTTTCTCTTCATTGATTACTTTTATCTTACGACCCATCTTCTTGCTGAGCACAATCCTGCAAATACATACTCAGACAAATAATATTTATTTTCCTGAGTAGTCCCACGGACATCAATTACACTACTTACATGATTCGGAACTAATCATATGAGCAAGATACTGCAGGATCAGACTCAGAGTCATGGTTGTAATAACAATAATTATGGTAAGAAACAAAGCCAATTAAAAGGAAGTAGAACAAGGGCAAAATCTCTTGTACTACTTTAATCAGGTATATTTTACTTCATTTATATATTCCATGGTAATACAGTGGCATAAATTCTGAAAATTTCCTAGAATTGTCAGCCTAGGAAAAAATGTCTAAAATTTAAAATATCACTTTGATATTTATACTGTAATTAACAATTGTTTACATTTACAAAATATGAAGATCTGGGGGGTTTTCACTATTCAACTTACTTTTCTACATCTTTAATATATCTGTTTAGGCCATACATAGATTGCATACCTAACATGTGAACATTCATTTTGATAACCTACATATTAGTCACTAGAAATAATTATCATATCTTATATAAAGATAAGTAAACACAAAATGTAAGATATTTTAAGTTCTGTCTCTTAACTCAAACAAATTCGTATGCATTTTATTCAAATTATTCAGGGATTAGTATGCTGGAACTCATGTAAAATATACAATATGTATAGCAAAGCACTAAGAACCATACAAGGAATTCCAATAACAGTATATACTTTTACTGATGCCTGCTAGATCCAAATGAGTATGTTTTGTTTTGTCTTAAATACTGGATTTGAAAAATTTGGGATTACATTTCAGTTTTTCCTAATTCATATTGAAGTTTGAGTGTAATAAATAGAAAAGGTACATGTGCATAAGTTTACTTGTTTATTAGCTACATTGTTTCATGTAGTAATTATCTCTTAATCATCTTCAGTATAAATGCTAAAGAGTGAAAATATATGTGAATGGCATGATAGTTAGTGGGGCTATTAGAGCTAGATACACTTATTTCATGAGACCAAAGCCCATTTTCTGTGAGGAGGGGGGACCAAAAAGTTCAGACTGCAGCACTGAACAGGGAGGTTTCATTTATCTCAGAAATGTGGCATTGCCCAACATTCCAATCAGGCAATTACCATAGGGATGGTCCCAACTGGAAGAGTCAGGAAGAGTGAGGGAGGTGGGAAAGGTACATGAGTGGACAGAGAAGGACTTCAGCTACAGAGTCAATGTCCATGAGGGATATAAAACCCCACAATAAGGGTAAAGCTCATCTGTGCTAAAGACAGAACTTTCTCAGGGGCAGGTCAGAGACTGTGGAATGAACTCCATTAGGAACTAAGGACCATCACACACCTCACTACTTTCTGCTCTAAGTGCAAATCACATTTCTTTGACCTTGCCTTCTCTAACATAAATTCATAGCAACATGCATAGTTTTAAAACCCGACCAAAGCAAGATCCTTCACACACTTCTCCTCCTGGGAAGAAAATTAAAGAATAAACAACATGACAGTTGTGTGGTCACGTGGTTTAATGCACTACTGGAAGATACTCAGATATTACATGATGAGTGAGGTACAAGGACCTATATGTAATAGACCTATATAGAAAATAGTATCATAAGACTCCTCACTCAGTCATATGGGAGATACTAAATAGTTTATACTTAAATCAAAACCAACCAACCAACCAAAACCCTAAAGCCCTATTGAAATAAAACACTCTACTGCACATGCTCCTCCTCCTGGGGAGAGGATGAGAGAACAAACACGTGAGAGCTGTATAGTCTGATTGCTTAACGCACTACTGGAAGGCGCAGTGTAATGTGATACAGGTGGTATAAGAACATGAATGGAATAGAATAGAAGTTGTAAACACTGTAGCAACAATGGAGGAAAAAGAGGGTCAGCAGTCTGCAGACTCTTTATAGAAAGTGCTGGACGTATGCAGGCATGAACCAGCGAATGTTTAGAATAGTTTAGCTACAGCTGTACACTGGCCAGGTTCCTTTAAAGGCAGTTGTGGGATTCAACTCAAAGGGTTTCATACAACTGGAGAAATTGCCCAGAATGGGGGAAAGTTGGGTGTTTAGAAACATGAGAGACAAAGTTATGCAGCTATTGAGCAATCACAGCTAACGATCAGGTTAGATTTATTGGGAAAAATCCCAGCAGTCTAGCACTAAATCTACATAACACAATACTAATTTTAACTAAATAAGTTAAACATTTCCAGAGAAGACAAACACAACAGAAAAACAAAACTGGGTCAGGAGATTAAAATAGCACCAGCTTCAATGAATGATTCTGTTTTGTAGTGCAAACTTCTGAGTAACTGCAAGAACTTTGGACTTCAGTTTATCCGCTGGATTACTATACCCTGTTTATTCTTGGTGACCAGCAAATTTGCAGGCAGCAACACCTAGCTCTTAAGCCTCCCAGGGTAGGTCTACATTGCAGCTGGATGTGTGCTTCCCAGCCCAGGTAAACAAACAAGCATGAATTTGAACTAGCTATGTAAACAGGATAGCATGGGCAGTGGGGGGGTCTGGGTGGGTTTTACTCAAGTGGGTGGCCCAAGCTACTTCCCGTGCTACCTTAGCTACACAGCTAACTTTAGCACAGTAGTTCATGTCTGTCTACCTCTCTAGGAAGCACCCTCAAAGATGCAATGTAGACATACCCACAGTGTTGGTGGGTTACTCCCAGTTTTGGTTACAATCTACCATGTTCCTAGCTTCCTAGGGGAATCTACCTATTTTCTCCTAAAGCTATAGGTTCAGCAGATGAGCAGACATAATCTCTTCACCTGTGCTATCTCCCCAGCTTTTTTGGTCTCCATGAATCTATCATATTAAAGAGAATGGGGAAGAAGTGTTGGAAGCCAGTGAAAATGAAATCTACTTGTTTGCCTTCCATGTCAAGACAACATGTCCCCTCCAACTTACATTTATTACTGCAGCTAAGACAGAGAGGTAATCAGAGTGGGGACCTGTGCTGCAGCAATACAAAGGGAGAGCAGAGATAGTCAGCCACACACTGAAGAAGTATCTATAACCGTCAATACACACAGGAAAGATACTATCACTGATCTGAAGAGCTTACAATCTAAGATTCATTTATTTTCTGCAATATATTTGGCTTCAACCGGATGCCACTTTTTTGATCAGTTTGGATACTTTTTGGTCTGGAACAGGGGTCGTCAACCTTTGGCACACAGCTTGCCAGGGGAAGCACTCTGGCGAGCTGGGCCGGTTTGTTTACCTACTGCGTTCACCGGTTCGGACGATCACGATTCGCACTGGCCGTGGTTCGCCGCCCCAGGCCAATGGGGGCAGTGGAAAGCAGCGCGGGCCGAGGGATGCCTCTTCCTGCCCCCACTCGCCCCCTCCCCACAGCGCCTCCCGACCACCGCCAAACAGCTGATCAGCAGGGATCGACAGGGTCCACCGAACAGCTGATCAGCAGGTGGCTGGTGGGTGCTGAGCACCCACTATTTTTTTCCATGGGAGTCCAGCCCCCGAGCACCCACAGAGTTGGCACGTATGTCTGTGTTTAGTTTTTATGTCATGTGTAGATTATTTCTATGTATTTTGTTAGCCATTCTTTATTGCATATATAAACTGCTCTTCCCTTTCACTCCACTGTTTTACTTTGCCTATATTTGCAAAGTGGTTTCTTTATGTTTGCTCTAATACTGGACATTTCCTATACTCATGGTACCTGCCACATCAGTGACATTGTCCCCTATTTGGTCTATTTTTTAACCTTGCCTTTTCATTTTCTCTCAACTTCTTCCTTGCTTGTTTAGGCGTGGCGTTTACAGCCACATGCTCCATGCCTCTTTCAAGGGCTGTTACTTGTATTCCTCTTTGTTCTGCTGCTTACGTGTCAGGTCCATTTCCCTGAGTAGCTTTCCACTTATCCTTCTACTGCTGTGCCCAAAAGCTATTCAGTCATTAAGGAAGCAGTCTTTTAGCGTTCTAGATTCACAAAAGCTTTTTTATATTGATCATTGCACTCTTTTATTGTTCCTCCGTCTTTCTGGAACTTTATCGGGAGTATCTATTTCTTTCATAGGAAAAACAGACCCACCCCATATATGTATACTCATCATGCATTATGTGTGGGGATAGCTGGTTTTGTAATATTATATTTAGATCCAATTCTGCCACCTTACTTACTCCACAAGTAAATAGTAAAGTCCTAGTCAATGTAAGGTACTACTTAATATGTATAAAGGTGGAAGAACCTAGTCCATAGTGAAGAAGGATAGTCTTGTTATTAAGGCACTGGACCGATATCACGCAATTTCAGTTCTATTCCCAGGCCCAGATGCAGAAAAAGACGTAGGCGTCTAACTCCTACTTTAGGCACCTCTGGGATCCTCAGAACCCTTGCTCAGCTGCCGCTTAACCCTGGAGGTACCTAATTTTTTGTCATAAATGTCCCCCAGTTGCCTAACGTTCTGCCATTGAGAATGCTTATAACACCTAATCTAGGTGTCCAGCTTCCTAAGCCCCACGAGGAGCCTCAACCAGGTGAAATTAGGCATTCCCCTGTGGGATTTGATCGGGTAGGTGCCCTCAGAGCTTGCCTAAATCCACACAAACCAGCTGGAGTGTTGAGAGGGTTGGATTTGGGCCCCAGCTCTTCCACGGACCTTGGGCAAGACACTTCATGTCTCTTCCTCAACTGCCCCATGTATAAAATAAGAATCATACTTCACCTTTTCACAAGGTTGTACGAGGATAAATTCATTAATAATTGTGAGGTCAGGTACTATGATGATAGGGCCCATGGAACAAATAAAAATACATATTGTACTATTCACCCCACCACCACATACAAATCCTTTCTCTAAAATAAGATCCCCTTCCCCCTTCCCTCTTTCCCCTTCCCCCCCCCCCAAAAAAACAATGCTGGATTTAATCAAGACAGCCTGGTGAACTTTCTGGAGAGGTCATTGAAAATGATTTGTGGGGCTCCCCTCTGCTGGCTGGAGGGGAGGGGGGGAATGAATATACTCTGACCAACACTTTGTGAAAATAACATGTTATTTTCATAAGGCTTCAAATGTGCTTTTTTGGAACTGTTTATAACTTGCACATTTTGAAAAGACAATAAGCACACTGGAAACTGGCATGGCCCTTGCCACCATTGTGAATGCAGACTGTACATGGTTCCAGGCATCTAAACCCAGTGATTTGATTAAACCAGTTGAAACAGTGTGGGTGTATTATTTACTCAGAGATTGGCAGGTTTTGTACTCCTCTAATCAAAACTAACTTCATTTGTAAGCAGGGATATTTACAGGTCATTACTCCACAGTAATATTGACTAGGACATTTCTGGTGGCGTTTTTCAACAACAAAAAGTTAAACGGCCAAGTTATTTGTTTACATTACAAGAAGCATCTGTTCTTTATGCAGACAACAGCAGATACTGAACTTTCCAAAATATTTTAAAACACAGCGTGCATTACAGTTCCATTACAAAGACAATATTTAAGTCTCCTAGATTGTACTATATTAAATGTAGCTCAGCATTATTAATGCAGCACCACCCTATGCAATGCATAGCAATCCTATTACACATTGACAGCTTACACCCTCAAGTCTCTGATGGAACTGTTATGATGTAGTATGTCATTTCCTAATAGAAATACTATGCAAAGCACAGCTATATCTTGACAAGCTCAACAAAAACCAGTTCTGAAGAACTTATTGTCGTGCATGCTGTCAATGCATATGGCATAATTCTAAAGGAAATCTAAGAAAAGCATGCAGAAGATGTCCAGTTTATGTAATAATCATACTTTTCACTTATCTAGAGCAGAAGTGTAGTCATACTTGGGTCTGAAAGGGCCATGGCTCATGCAACTAGCACCTTAGCACCCAGACCCACTCAAATCTGAGCCTGTGTGAATGCTCTCAAATGGGAGGTGCTCTGTGGCCAGCTCAGGTCACGTGACTCAGCAACTCCATCCCTGCCTAGATGTTGTTTCTCCCCACCCCAAGCCCAGGTGGCAGCAGCAGCAGCAGCAGAGGGAGCTGCATAGCTTCAGCTCTGACACCAGTGGTGCCTCCTTGCATCCCTCCTATTCGGGCAATAGCGCAGGGAGCCTTCTCCCTATGCCGGAGGCTTTGTGAGGATGGGCTTGGGGAGTGACATTGGGAGGTGGGGCAAGGACCTCAAAATGCCCCAGCCCCAACCTGGACTGAGTAGATACATGTTGTATTCCTCCTTCCCCAGACTTTACTCCTGCCCCCAGCCCCGACACTCATTGCCAGGGTGTCTGAGCCAGTTGGTGCTTCCTGGCTGTGGTGAAGGAGGGTCTCCTCCTATCCCTGCAGGGAGCGTACGCTGTGGCAGGTGGGGTGGGAGGCAGAGACTGGCTCTCTGCGCTGGGGTCAGGCTAGGTGCCCTGCATTGGTGCAGTGTGCGGGGGGGGGGGTGAATTCATTGCCCAGCCATCATAAGTTGGGGACCACCCACATTTCAATTGCCAGCTATTCCAATGATGTAGATACTTCTGTCTGAGGAACTTGAAATACCTTCATTAATTTAACCTCATAAATATCTTTATGAGGCAGGTAAGTGTTATTATCCACATCTCATACTGGGGCATAGAGATGTTAAGTCACTTGTGAAGATCACACAGCAAGCCTATGACAGAGCTTAAAAAAGAACCAACAGCTCCTGTTTTCAGTCCTGAGCCTTATGCAAAGGGTTAGTTTTCTGCTATAGTTTAGAAATATTAACAAAATCGGATAGCACCCAGTTATTGTGCTGCTCAAAGACCATTGAACCATCCAAATTCACTAGTACTGGAGCAGAAGTCAGGGAGGAAAGGAGGACACTGCCGCCTTTGCTCTTGACTTTCCTTGATTCCATCCATTTAATCAGATCTGTGACAGTATTTGCATGCAGACTTTTTGCATTTATCTTTGAGAGAGAGAAAAATTGTTTCCCTTCAGAGGTTGGTTCAGAGGTGTCACAGGATTGTGCCTTTATATAATTTAATGTATTCAGTGATAGCGTAGGAGGAACTGCAGGACTGTAAAATACAAAAATAAAGTGACAGTTCTGATGCAAGGTAAAGTGAGATTGTTGCTTTGGTACTGCCCTGGCTTCATCCGATGGGAAATTTCAGTCCTGAGCCTGCAAGTTTAAAAATAATCTAGCACAAATGACTCCAAGAACTGGGCATTTGTATAGCTCAAAAAGGCTAAGACACATGGGGAAGTAAGGAAGAGATACACTGTCCACATGGTGATACGTGGGGTGTTCAGAAAGTTTCTCGCCTCACAAAAAATATATAATTTGTATTCAATTGTTTATTTATTTTTCAGTATAATCCCATTTGACGTCAAAGCACTTGGTCCAGTGCAGCTGCTGTTTGGCTATGCCTGTCTTGTAGAAAAAGTGCTTTTCCTGCATGTCCAGGAACTCCTCAACTGCTGCAATCATCTCATCATGGAAAATCTTCCCACTAAGCTCTTCCTTCAACTTGGAGAACAGGCCAAATCTGGTGAATAGGCTGGATAGGGAAGCAGCTGAAAGCCCATTTGGTCACTGTGGCCACTGCAACCTGGGATACTGGCTGCCAACTAGAGCTGTTGATCACTGCCCCTTGAGCCCGATGAGCTAGCCAGCTTTCTATCCACCTTATAGTCCATTCATCCAATCCATACATCTTTAACTTAATGGCAAGAATACTGTGGGAGACTGTGTCAAAAGCTTTGCTAAAGTTAAGGTATATCACGTCCTCAACTTTCCCCATATCCACAGAGCCAGTTATCTCATCATAGAAGGCAATCAGGTAGGTCAGGCATGACTTGCCCTTGGTGAATCCATGTTGATTGTTCCTGATCGCCTTCCTCTCCTCCAAGTGCTTCAAAATGGATTCCTTGAGGACCTGGTCCATGATTTTTCCGGGGACTGGGCTTATTTAGTCTGCAGAAGAGAAGAGCAAGGGGGATTTGATAGCAGCCTTCAACCACCTGAAGGGGAGTTCCAAAGAGGATGGAGCTCGGCTGTTCTCAGTGGTAGCAAATGACAGAACAAGGAGCAATGATCTCAAGTTGCAGTGGGGGAGGTCTAGGTTGGATTTTAGGACCTAGACCTAGGTCTAGGAGGGTGCTGAAGCACTGGAATGGGTTACCTAGGGAGGTGGTGTAATCTCCATCCTTAGAGGTTTTTAAGGCCCGGCTTGACAAGCCCTGGCTGGTATGATTTAGTTGGGGTTGGTCCTGCTTTGAGGAGGGGGTTGGACTAGATGACCTCCTGAGGTCTCTTCCAACCCTAATCTTCTATGATTCTATGACCCAGCATTGATGCCTGCTGTCTCAGCTATGTGCCTGACTGATGATGATCTGTCATTCATCACCATCTGGTGGACTACATCAACTTTCTCTGGTGTGATGTCCTCTCTGGAGTATACCTGATCTTAGATCATCCTCTGTGCTGATTCTCCCTCGCTTAAATTCAACAGCCTAGTTTTTTACTGTCGTATATGAAAGGGCATCATCCACCAGCGTTGCCACCATGTCCTCATGGATTTCCTTTGGGGACAAGCCATTCTTATGGAGGTACTTGATCACTGCTCAGATTTCATTCTTCTTCACTTTTCAAATCTTTGGTGACTGACTCACCACAACATGTCCTCATACAAGTTCTGCACTAATGAAAAAAAATGGCTTCTATCAAAGAAAAACATCAAAGTATTAGTATTTGGATCTGTGAAATCTGTTGAGCCCTAGTATATCATTAAATTGGTCAGGCTCCACACTTTCTGAAGGACCCTTGTATATGGCTATATTATACCTATATAGTGCAGGGACAGGCTTAAGGTTTTCAGAGTCACTGGTGGAGAGTGTGCTTTCCCAAGCTAGTTACCACGTATCTGTGTAACAAGTGTAGCTTTGATCATCACAGTGCTATCTCCCAACAACCAGCTGGTGCACAGAGGTCAAACTGTATCCAGTCTTCCAACTTGTCCAGACACTCCCTCTCATTGGGATGTTCAGTACCACTGGAAGTGAAACAGCCCCTCAACTTACAGAAGTGCAGGCCACTAAATAACAGTTACCTCCAACAAAGGTCCATTGGGATAAGGGGATATCTGAATCCTCCCCCCAAGCACACGGGGCAGGCGGCCATAATTTGTCCTGCATCAGTAGATGGTCATAACTGAAGGGGGAGTTAAAACTGGATACCTGAGAGCAAAGGTAGGAAAGCTTTAAAGGTAGATGTCACTTATTTGGAATAAATAATTGATGTTTGCCTTTCTTAAATGTATTATAGGATCATAATGCAACATAATTTATAGTGTAAGTCATATGAAACCTGCACAGCTTCAGGTACAATAACAGAGCACAAGGTACAGTTCAATGCATGCATTAAGGAAAGTCTAAGCACAACGTCTTCCAGATCACATAGATGAGGGTTGTTTAACGGTCAGGAAAATAGCAGGAAAAAATGCCACAGCCTAAGGGGCTGAGAGACTTAATGTCAGTTAATAACATCTCAGGCAGAGTATATGTGAATATGTTCCCAAGAGAATTCCAGGAGAGGATAAAAAATATTCCAGGCTGCTACTGACAGAGTTAATTTCTTGGCATATTAGTATTAATGCTCTGGGTGGCTATTGTATGTCTAATTATTTTCAGGGTGTTCAGAGCCATTGTGTAGGCATTCTTTTTTTAATGGCAAATATAAATAATATAAACAATTTTACAAATTCAAAATTCACTAGCCAAGAATATTCTCTAGTAATCACGTCAGGCCTGATTCACGAATGCACATGAACATGTGCTTAAGACCTTTTCTCTTTAGGACAGTACTTTAGCACCGACTTATCTTTAAGCATTTGCTTAAATCCTATTGAATCAAAGGGACTTACACACCAGTTTAAGTGTTGTCCTGGATGGAGATGCTTTCCTGAATTGGCAGTTTAAATCTGGATAGATAATACTCAATGTCCCCCCAAGGATGATTGAGGATAATTCTAACCATCTTTCATAAATGGGTCTGGTAATACAGGTAGGTTTCAGTGGCCACATTTTGGCATTATTTTATTCTTATTCAGTCTTTTGAGATTTTCTAAAGAAAAGGAAGGAAGAAAATTCATGAAAGGAATTCAGCAAAGTCTTTGATGTTCTGGGTGCTGTTTACCCATGTACTGGTCCTAACATCATCTCACCTTTCATTTCCTTATGATGGCTTGTCTATACGAACACTTAGTTGACGGCAAGCTGAGGTATAAATCCACTCTGCACGAGCCTGCTGCAGACTAAGGATGGGAGGTATGATTCCTAGCTTGAGTAAACAGACTTGTGCTAGTTCTTCTTGAGCTAGCATTCTACAAATAGCAGTGTGGACCCTGTGGCACTGGGGGCAGCTCAGGCTAGCCACCCGAGGTTAGACCCAGGGGGTCAGGCAGGCTTGGACTTGGGCAGCTAGCCCACAAGGTCACCCCTACTGCAACATTTTTAGTGCACTGAGTCAAGTAGAGCTAGCATAAGTCTTTCTATCTACGCTGGGATTCACACCAGCCAACTGCAGTGTAGACCTACCCTTTGTGTCCATGTGGACCCTGCTGCTGGGCACCCAAAGTTAAAGAGTGCTCTTTGAGCTACCCCACTTTAAAATGAGAGCAGACTAAAGTGCACTAGGGAACTTTTAGAGCATAGTAGCAGGGACCACATGGACACTTAGCATGCAGCAGGCTAGTGAGCAATAAATTTACAACTCAACATGCTGCAAACTAAGTGTGTGTACAGACAAGCCCGATGCATATTTTGATTTTTTACTAAGGGTGCATTTCAGTCCTGATGATGGTGTAGGATTTGCATACCTTATTTTTGGGATTCAGGTACTGACATCAGGTCACAGGTAGATGACTGCTATGTTTGTTGCAACCCATTCTAAACATTCTCTTTTTTCTGATATTTGCTTGCTGTTTTTCCCCCCACAATCTCTTCTGAGATAAGGAGTTTACTGTTACCTTTGTCCTAGTGTTGTTTTTTTTATCTGATTCAATTAGACATATGACTTCCTCTTCTGGACGATAATCTTTATTCATACCACAATCACAGTGTTTCTCTGAGGGCCTCACTAGCCTATATTTGTTCAACATCTCTTACTCCTGGGGCTGCGAGCTCTTGCTGGGCAGCGCAGCTGTAGAGCCATAGCCTGACCCGGTGTTCTGCGCTGCGCGGTGGTGTGGCTGACTCCCGCCCGGTGGCATGGCTGCCTGTCCTGGTGCTCTGGACGGTGTGGCAGTAGCGCCGCCAGCCACCAGTGCTCCAGGCAGCGCGGTAAGGGGGCAGGGAGCGGGGGGGTTGGATAGAGGGCTGGGGAGTTCAGGGTGGTGGTCAGGGAGTGGGGGTATGGATAGGGGTCGGGGCAGTCAGAGGACGGGGAACAGGGGGGTTGAATGGGGGTAGGGTTCCCGGGGGGCAACCAGGGGGGGGGGGGGGGGGGGAGAGGGAGGGGGGGGTCGGATGGGGAAGGGGGCCGGGCCACGCCTGGCTGTTTGGGGAGGCACAGTCTCCCCTAACCATCCCTCCATACAATTTCAGAAACCCGATGGCCAAAAAGGTTGCCCACCCCTGCAGTAGAGGCTCATACACTAAGCTTCAGAGGTTCAGAGTTTGATTCCGCCACTGACAAGGGTCTGTTGGCGTTACAATAGCACATGATTCAGATGAGTATTTGCTTCTAGTGGCCTGCAGAACCACAACCTG
This sequence comes from Trachemys scripta elegans, assembly GCF_013100865.1. Taxonomy (NCBI): domain Eukaryota; kingdom Metazoa; phylum Chordata; order Testudines; family Emydidae; genus Trachemys; species Trachemys scripta. Next base: position 100,831,889 of record NC_048300.1, read on the forward strand.
CCACCTTAGGCATATGACAGGGTGTTTTGTGTGTGTCTGTAGACTCTGTTGCACATACAGCACTGACTCTCCAATTCCACTTGCCTGTATGTTCTTCTCATGTGTACACTTAGACCTGTTGGCTTGCAACCCTGGGAACCACACAGTCATTTTCACTGGAACGTTCCCCCGGCCTTTCATACCTCTCTGTGACATTGGGACAATGTTTGTTGTTATCAGTTTCACCTGCTGGTTTATTGGTGCTGTAGGAAGCCTCATCCATCTCACAGTCAGATCATATTTGTTGTTGTCAGTTGTGCCTGCTTCTCTTTGAAGCACTTTACAAACTTAAAGTTATTTCCCCTATGTAGAGAGCCAGCATTAGGCCTAAATACCACTTATGTCTCACTTAAGCCTTATTGTGAAGGCACAAGTATTGCATAGGCCCTGTGCTTGTCCTCTGCATAAGGATAAAATCTACTCCCTGGGAAGTAGTGATTATTATCCTCATTATACAGGTGAGGAAACTGAGGAAGAAAATGACTTGCCCAAGGCCTCAAAACGTCAGCACCATATCCCAGCTTAGATATCAAGAATAGCTAACTTCAGTGGGAGTCAGCATCTTAGCTTGAATTAGTATTCAGGGACTTCTGGCTCCTATTGCTAAACTCTGATCAGTAGACCACACCTCTCCTTTTTAAACATTTGGTCCCTACCACTGAATTATTTGATACAAGCAAGAGGTTTTGAGGAGAGTATTACACTGAGGATGGTCATGAATAGTTATTTGCAAAATATGTGCATTAAAAACCAAGCTACATCTGGTTTGTGCATTATGAAAGACATCTCAGCCATATCAAATATTAACCATGTTACTTTCAAGGTAGGATTGACAATTAACATTAAAAACTTTAACATATGTGCACCAAGACAACTGCTTAAGCTAGCATTTCCCCAAATAACCATGACATAATGACACCCTCTCAGAATGGCTAAAGCCCCAGAACCATATCAATGCAAGTAAACATCTTAATAAGAGAGAGCCAGCAACCTCTACTTCTTAGCGGTATTTTGATGTATCTTTATCCAGAGTGATAAGCACCATAAAAATGTCTATCTTTAAAATAAATAGATACATTTCCTCACTCAATGTACATTATTAATCCATGTAGTCTCACCTTCTGGTCTTTCTGATTTAGGTGGCCTTCTCAAAGAATCCAGTTATTCTTATAATAATGTGTGTACAGGCTCATATGGGAGATGGATGAAGGCCTGCCATTTGCATCTCGAGCACAAACTTCCCTCAGATCTTTGCAGACTTTTGCTCTTAAGAACTATGTAGAAAACTTTCATTAATTTTCCTTTACTGCCACCAGCGTCGAAGAAATCTTGTTCATTACCATCTAACAAAAAAGAGACAAAGGCAGTAGGATTTCAAACAATCTGTTGATTCACATGCACATTAATAAGAGGCTAGGAGGATACTGAGGTAATATTGTGTATAGCTCTATTATGCCCCCTCTCTTCAGCACTAGAGAAGAACGGCAGCATCTCAGTTCTTTTCCAAACACTTCAGAGCCTTGTCAGAAAACAAAAATCTGGGGATACTCATAGCTAGCAGCATTCCAGTACTTGGTGGGTTAACAGTCTGGTCTCCTCAGTTTCTGGTGAGATTGGACACAGGCCACAGTTTTCCTAAGTGGTACAGATAGGTACTGGAATCAGCATATAAAATATCCATTCCCTGGATCTCTACAAGGTGTTCACTCTATAGGGCACAATCTTCTCCTCATAACCCAAGATAAGTCAAGTAAGAATTTACAACCTCTCACCTCATTAAGCTATACCCCCTTCTCTCTTTAACTGAGACAGAATCCCAATTTAAAGCTCTCTCCCTCTAGGTCCATAAAATACACTGATGTGGACACAGCAGCAAAATGAGGACAGACACATACATGGTATTAAGCAGCAGGTCACAACTTTTATTCAACTTTAACACTGGGGCGGGGCGCAACTCACCCATCACCCATACTCTCCCATACCAGCTATGTAACTGGTTCCAGTGTGGGCGTTACAGGGTTCCTTACGATATAACCCATAGCACAGGGTAGCTCTCCTCAGCCTCCCCCCGAAGAGGCCTAGCACTCTCCCCATTGCAAGGGGGACAGAGGGTGCAGCAGGGTGGGGACCTCAGTCTGTAAGGGCCACACAGTCTGACCTCAGCCTGCAAAGGCCACAAGGTCTCATTCTAGCCCATGAGCCCAAGGCCCATCACCAAAATCCCAGGTCTTTTATCTCTGGGCACTGTTCATTTTATTCTCTTAACCACATTGAAAACTGGCCACCGGGGGTGCCAGCAACTAGCTTAGTCACTCCCCCACCCAACGACACTGCCTGGTATCACACCCCGCCTGCCCAATCCATGCCCTCACGTTCCATAGTCATATGTGAACACCTCCATCTGACAAATGTATGCTATCATCCCTGAAAACTTCAGGCCAATTGTAGCAAATGTCCCTATGCTGTAACACTGAACCCCCTTGTCTCCAGGAATATCTTGGTGATCTCTCTATTTAATTTCTTTCTAGCCTTGCCCACATGAGCTGGGTCTGCTCCCAACCCTAGCCTATCAGTGAGTGCAGAAGTGGCATGAGCTGATCCCACTGCAAGCTTTGGCCCTGAAGCCCAGCTGAGATCCAGCTGCTGTCCTGGCTGCCCTCTTGTGGGCCCAATGTACTATAAAGTGCCGCAAATCCAGATGTTGTGTATACTCTGGGTAGCTTCTAAAACAAACAAGCAAATTGGGTTAGTTACATTTTGCCGTTCCCTGACATCTTTTCTTTGGTGTGGACATAAGTCCTTGATTTCTAGTGCCCTTTTTCCTGCACCTGCCATGGGCAAAAACCCCTTGCAGCCACTGACATTGCTGCTCCAATCCTGAAAAAATGAATACCAAGTTTACTTGAGTCAGGACTGCAGTAGCACAAGGTTTTTTTCAGTACTGTGCTGAATTAGTACCTTGTCAGGAAGCTGCCATCACCGTGCATGAACAGGAGGAGTGGCTACAGGCCCCGCATTTTGGGGCCACCCAAAAGCGCTTGTCTGCACATTCCTTCAACACCATAAGCCCCGGTTCCCTTCTGGTCTGTTTTTGAGTACTTTAAGTGCAAGGACACTATGTTGCACATCTGTAACATTTATGCATGCTGGGACCTGTCTGCAGCTGCCCCAGACACCAGCTCACTCATTCTCAAAGCACCAAATAAGGCAACAACAAATGCTGCCTTAAATAAAATGGCCTCTTTCTTTCACAGCTGCAGACCCATGACAGTGCCCTTCATAACTCTGTCAGGGTTTCCAATGTTATGGGTAACCTGTCATCTCTCTGGCGCCCACCTCTCCTGGACCACCCTGCTTAACATTTCCATACTATGAAATGCCCACCTGAGTCTGGGAAACCAGCCAACCTGCTCCAGTAGGACAGATCTGCTAGCTGGCCAGAGATAGTGGAGGGAGCCAACCCATGATAGGTCAAAGGCACCACAAATTGCACTACCTGGTATGTGGGTATGGGCTACCCACACTAAGTCCCTAAAGTCCACTAACTCTGAAAGACTGGCATTATAGGCCCTCACAGTCCACAGTGCAACCAACTCTTCGACTAGTCTCACAGCTGTCATGAGCCAGAGTTGTTTGGGCATGGTCCACGGATCCCTGCTGACCAACAGGGCAAGATCCCGGAATCTGTCATTCTGAAATCAAGAAATCATCAGCAACATCATTATCCATTCTTGGACACGTCCTGCATGAAAAAGGATGTTAAACCACAGGCGGTGCAAAATGAAGCCCCTCAGCAGCCTGATTATCAAGCAGTCTTAGCCAACTGTATATTTACAATATGGACCATGGGTTGGTTGTCACACCAGAACAGACTTTCTTGTTCTGAAAGTTTTCTTCCCAACTAGTGACTGCCACCAGTATAGGAAAAAATTTGATGAAGGCAATGTCCCCTGTAATACCCTGAGCCATCCAGCTTTCTGGCCATCTCTGTGTACACCACTCCCCTTGAAAGTAAATCCCAAAACCTATACCTCCCAAGGTGTCAGATTGTATCTGCAGCTCAGTCTTGAGCAACCAGACTGAACGCCCTATCGAAACCCCCATTAATCTCTTCCAGGAATCTTTCCCACACTTCTAAGTCTTCCTTCATTCCAAGTGCTTAATTTGTGCCAGGGCTGATCCCCAGCACCTCTAGCCTTGGAGGTTCATAGCCCCAGTACCTCTGGGCTTGCTGCACCATTTATAAATGTAAAAAATTTGCTTGAGCCCTGGTAGCTAATTGCTTGAGCCCTGGCACCTCTTTCATTACAAATTAAGCACTGTTCATTCCCCTTGTCATTCTTATAAAGTGGTGGGGTTCTCACACTTCAGAGGCCTCAGTTGCTAGACAAGCACTGGGAGCCACCACCTGGCATGCAAACTTTAGGTTCCCCATGACCACCAGTAGTTCCCTCGGAGTAATTTTCTTTGCCCCTTTGAAAGACCATATTAGTTCTCTGACCAATTCCAACTCCTCTGTAGAAACACCCTAACCTGTGTCCAGTTCAATTTATTTTATTTAGCATGTGCATAGTTGTCTAGCCAAGTGATGGCATTTTCAATGGCATGATGCAGTTCTTCTAGGCCACGGCTGAACGTAGTCAGCGGGCATTCATCGACAATGTGTGTCATCGTCTGTGTTGCACCGCAACTGCACAAAGGGCTGTCACAAAGGCCCCATCGATACTGGTTGGCTGCACAGAGGCCTTTCCCAGTCCAGAACCTGTTCAACAAGGACCATTGGCAATGGGGCAGGTCAAAACCAAGAGGGCAAATTGTGGAGTCGGTGATGAGGGACTGGTTGGGGATTATAACAGATATCCATTCCTCTCGCCAGAGTGTTTCCACTCTAGCATCCTGGCGTGGTGGATGAGACCATAATGGGCGACGTGACGGCAAACGTGCAGCTGGTGGCTTAAAAAGGTCATTGTGCAGTGGCAGGCTTGAGTTGGCATGTACTTTCTCCAGTAACTTGCCAGTGGCAACCTCTTGTCTAATATGAGAAGGAGCAATATTGCTCAGAACTGGAAGCCATGGAAGTGGAGTCGGACACAGGGTGCCAGAGATGATATGCATGGCGGCATGTAACTGCATATCCACCAGTTTGGTGTGTGACGATTGACTCCAAACTCGTGTGTAGTACTCCGCCACCGAATATGAGGTGGCAAGAGCTGACATCCGCAAAGTTGGTGCACGAGCACCCCATGATGAACCTGCCAGTTTGCTAAGAAGATCATTGCGTGTCTTAACTTTAGCTGCTGTCTTCTTCAGGTGGGCATGGTAACTCAGTGTGCGATCTAAAGTCACACCTAGATAGACTGGTTCTACTTCATGCTTCACCTTCTGACCATTCAGATAAACGTTCAGTTCGTGGATTGTGCTGGCGTGATGAAGATGGAACAAACTGGAGACTGTTTTTATAATGCTTGGCTGGAGGCACCAAGTCTTACAGTAGTCAGTTAACTTTATCATGTCCGGGTTTAAGGTGGCATCAAGCTCATGAAATGTCCAGGTCTGGATACTGCAACAGATATCACCTGCGTAAATGAACTTTTGTGAATGGTGATTTTCAAATATATTGATTTCAATTTCAACACAGAATACAGCATACACTGCTCACTTTATATTATTATTTATGTGGAACATGGAAAAGATCCAAAAATATTTATATATCTGGTATTTTATTATTGTTTAACAGTGCAATTAACACTGTGATTAATCGCAATTATTTTTTTAATAGTGTGATTAATTGTGATAATTTTTTTTAATTGTTTGACAGCCCTAATCATAACCAGAATTAGATACAGCAATGTTAAGGAGCATAAAGTAAGAATGGCAGTAAACTTAAAGCTTTGTTTTCTAACAGGTTTCCTAGCTGGAAATTCTCTTCCAGTTGTTTAGTTTTCCCTTGTGCTGAAGATTAATTAGGGGACATCAATCCCAAGAGTGATGTATGAAATACAGCTCCTGTCAGGGTCCTAGGTGCACAAGAGTTCAATAAGAGTGCCAAATGTTTGTGATAACACAGTTGAATCTGAAAAATGAAATAAACCAATCAGCCCAAGCATTTGTTCATTTGTTTTATGTCATAGTGACAGGATGCAGAGGGAAAGTTAAGGAGCTGCATTTATTAAACATTTGCATATAACCTTTACAGATCTTTTTTGCTTTTAAAAACCAAGGTGAATTCAAAGGAAGGGAGGGTATCTGAAAATTAGACAACCTTGATGGCAAATCATGAGGCTGTATTTGTTGAGTCCCCTTCCTTTCCTGATATTGACTAGTTGCACTTCAGATCGTGGCTACTTTACCAAGGTCACTTTTCTTGTAGAGTGAATTATGAACAGTGCGGTGCAATAATAATAATTTGTCTATCATCTGTCTGCCTTCTGTCTGTCACATTTATATTGAGCCAATCACTGTAGTATATAATACACCTTGCCCTTTAAGTTCAGAGGGTATGAATTAATAAATTCATTTCTTGATGTTGTCTGAAATATGCTGAAGCTGAGTGGATTTGCAGATGAAGCTTCTCTCCATGTTACTAAAGTAATCTTGCCATGAATGTTCACTTCTGATTTCTCCTGGTGGCAGCAATGATTAAAAATATTTATGCAGTGTTTGGGCCATATTATTCCTTGTTACATCCATAAACTCACTGAGACTTGCATAGACTTTTCATTATGTCATCAGGGCCCACACTTGGTACCACATTTTTACTGTCCATAAGTAGAAGATGGTTGTAGAAAGTTTTTGCAACATTTTCAGTTCTACTTGTAGCTCATGTATTTTCTATTGCCAAAGAGATGGAGAAAAGCAGTGGGGAGGAGACATGCATTTTAGTTGAAGTACTCTGTGTCTCTACACATATGCAGAGATCAGTGCAGGGCAACTCAGCTAGAAGGGTCTAGAAATATCTAGAAGTAGGATGCAGCTCACTAGCTGCTTCTGAAGATGTTCAGAAAGTTTTCATTAAGGGCAAGCAGTCTTGCAGGTGCCACACAAGCTCACCATCTGATCTCAGGGAAGGGGTTATAAATATAGGAGTTAAAGACAGCTGTATGAACTCAGCATCTTATTGATGCAGGACCAATAGATGTGTCTGCTGTGAGGGCTGCGTCCCAATGCCTGTACCACTTTGGATACAGGTGACTGTTTATTCCATTTTTACTGACTAGGGAAGCCCTCCAATAGGCTTAATGTTGGGTCAACTGCAGATGCTACCCACCAGCATCAACAGGTGGGGGAACTTGATAGGGCCAGTGGTGAAAGGAGGACAGTCTCAGCAGCAAGGGAGGGAGACACTTGCCAAGGAACAATAGGTAGCTCCTCCCCTGAGAGTAACTGGCACTCATTGGCTAGTTGGGAAAAAGAGGTGCTGATTGGCCAGCATTCCCCAGCTCCCACGATTTACCTGCTGCAGGGGCCATGTGGAGCCTCTATTGGCTTTGTTTCAGTAGAGAAAGTGTTACTCGCCAGCTTCCAGCAGCAGCAGCAGTCCTAAAGAAGCAAATGAAGTCTGGTAAGGTTTCTAGGGCCCCTCTCCCTGGGGCAGAGAGTCTCCTTGCATCTGGCTGCACCCCACCCCTAATCCAGCTTCTGGTGTGGGGAAGGAAAGGGCTCATGGGGCTTTGGCCAAGAGTACGGCCAGCGACCTGCAGATGCCTGCACCAGGAACTGCTCTGAGGGAGCCACACAGAATGACCAGTTCCTCCCCCCTCCCTGCCCCCCCGCTCCCTCGAGGGAGTCAGGAGTCAGGGCATAGGTAGTGTGCAGGCATGAGAAGGACCCAGGCATGGGAAGGACCCAGCCCTGCCCTAATGGAGGCACTGAGAGAAGTGAGCAAGGGTTCATTTGTGGACCTTTGCTGGGGAATAGTGGGCTTGGGAGTGCAACCCCATGGGAAAAGATGTGATAAATCTTCACAGGAATGGAGATCAGGCAAAGATCAATGGCCTGCAACCAGTGCAGAAGGAGAGTCACAAGTTGAGGGGAGCAGCTTGGCAAGAACTAGGAACTCGGTGGGGACAATTCGCTTTCCGGATGATAGTGAGTCAGAGGAGTGCATTCCTCCCGGATAGGATCCTGAACCCCCCATACAGCAGGTCCACAGGATGGATTCAGGGTCTGAGAGTAGTCAGAGTCAAACCTGCATTGAGGTGGACAAGGATGACAAGGAGCAGGTGACGGGCCTAGGCCTTACCTTGCTCCCGTTACCTGCCAAGAGTCCAGCAGGCCTCCTCAGGATGCAGTGGTTGGGTTCTCCAGTGGCCTGCAGATACTGATGGAGGGGATTGTGTACCTTGGCACTCAGGGGCAAGGGTGGCGGCCCAGGTCACTCCCCCCTTGGACATCCTTCTCCTTAAGGGATTTGTGGTGACCTGGTAAAAATCACTGGGGTTGATGGCCAATAGGTTGGGCAGCCTGCCTGACAAAATTGGTCCACTCTCAGGTTTGGGGTGGGACTGATATCCTGCAAATAAATATGGAGCAATTAAGAAAGGAATTTGTGGATTTATTTACCTACTGTTCAGGGAAGAGCAGACAGAGTAGGGAGAAAATAGCACACACACACACAAAGATGAGGACAAACCCTGCAGAACTAAGGTGCCTCAAACGCTTGAGAAATGGTCTGCAGCCTTTCGCATTTATGTGAGTATAATTTGTGTGAGGAGCCCCAAGAGGTATATTTCCTTGTCAGGCATTAGGACTTAATAGCGAGGGCTTATGCTACATATGGTGGGATAACTTGGTTAAAGTATGACAGAGGGAAGCTGAGGAGCCTGATTTACCCTGGGGAAAATATACAAGGAACTGTGTGATTCCTTATTGCTCCACCCAGCTGGAATTTACAGGCAGCAGGTTGCTGGTGCTAAAACCTGGTTTTCAAAATATTGTTCAAAAGCCAATGTGTGCTTTGCATTTAAGGATGGGGAATGCTTTCTCTCCCAATGCAGGTACAAACACTGCTATAGGAAGTGTGAGGGTCAACATAGTGTCCTCTGCTGTTCTGGGGATAAAGGGCAGTTCCAGCCAGAGAGTAGGAAAGGGGGTTCGCAAGGTCCCAGTGCTTCAGGGAATGCTATGGGGGGAGACAGTAACTATGGGAAAGGCTTCTTCTCCAATTAAGATACGGGGTTGTGGAATTTGTTATTGGACTACCCCAGGAAAATAGACGTAGCTTATTTATGGAATGGATTTTCAGCTGGTTTTCAAATCCCATACAAGGGCAGGAGGTGCCACTGTTGGGCAGAGAGCTTGAAGTCCATTAAAGGCTTTGAGCATATAGTAAGGCCAAAAATCAGCTTAGAGATGGCAACAGGGAAAGTGGCAGGTCTCTTCCCATGCATTCCAATGCTGGAATTACTCATGTCTTCCCTGGGTGTGGTACTGAAGAAGGTGAAGGGGGAATACAGGCTGATGACCACCTGCTGTACCCCCGGGGCTTATCCATAAAATGATTATATTGACCCATAGCTGTGTTCAGTGAGATACACGTCATTTGATTCTGTGGTAGCCATGGTTAGGAAGTCTGGGCCTGGGAAGATATTGGCAAAATGCGACATCAAGTCTGCATTCTGATTGCTTCCAGGGCATCCCAGGGACTTTAACTTGCTTGGGTTTCAGTTTGAGGGTCATTATTATTTTGATAAAGCCATGTCCATGGCGTGCTTCGGGTACCATCTTGCTTTTGAAAAATTCAGCTCCATGTTGGAGAAGGTGATTGTGCGTGAGATTGGCCTGCTTCCTGTGGAACAAGCAACAGAGGGTCCTGTGGCACCCTTGAGACTAACAGAAGTACTGGGAGCATAAGCTTTCGTGGGTAAGAACCTCACTTCTTCAGATGCAAGTAATGGAAATCTCCAGAGGCAGGTATATATCAGTGTGGAGATAACGAGGTTAGTTCAATCAGGGAGGGTGAGGTGCTCTGCTAGCAGTTGAGGTGTGAAACAGTTTCTCCTCCCTTGGTATTCACACCTCAACTGCTAGCAGAGCACCTCACCCTCCCTGATTGAACTAACCTCGTTATCTCCACACTGATATATACCTGCCTCTGGAGATTTCCATTACTTGCATCTGAAGAAGTGAGGTTCTTACCCACGAAAGCTTATGCTCCCAGTACTTCTGTTAGTCTCAAGGGTGCCACAGGACCCTCTGTTGCTTTTTACAGATTCAGACTAACACGGCTACCCCTCTGATCCTGTGGAACACTATCTCAATGACTTCTTATGTTCAGGAAGATTAGGGACAGACATCTGTGAGTACAACCTTTTGGCATTTCAGAATCTAGATGAGCGCCTTGGGAATCCCCCTCGCCATGAAAAAAAAAAACCATGCCCACAGTTTAACATACCTGGGCATTGAACTGATCATGAGTGACGGTAGGCTACCAAAGATATGGTGCACCTCAAAAGCCATTGGCCTCCTAAAGCCTGGAAAGGACACAAGTCAAGCATCAAGCTATCATCCCATATCATTATTGTCAGTGTGCTTCAAGGCACTGGAGCGGTTGGTCCTACAGCGCATATTACCCGACGTGGAGAGTATTTTGAGCCCTGACCAAGCCGGCTTTCGCCGAGGCCATAGCACAGGTGACCAAGTACTCTCGCTGACCACATTTATTGATAATGGCTTCCAGGGAAACTTGAAAACAAGTGCTGTTTTCATTGATCTAACAGTGGCATATGAAAAGGTATGGCCAACTGGCCTGCTTGTAAGGTATCACGGATCCTGTTACTTTGGGTCACAGGCACTGTTGAACTGTTCCTCCACGATAGGCAGTTCAGAGTCCATATGAGGGGGGGGAAGACAAGTGTTTGGAGATGACAATGGGTTACCCCAGGGCTCTATGCTTTCTCCAACCCTGTTCAACCTTTACATCAATGATCTGCCAACAACGGAGTCATAATAATGCTGCCGGCTTCTTATTTACAATGTCATCTGAAAGTGAAAACTGGTGTTCACAGGTCACTATTGTAGCAGGCGTTGCAATGTAGTTACATGCCAGATATGCTAAAGATTTATATGCCCCTTCATGCTCCGATCACCATTCAGCCAATCGCTCAGACAAACAAGTTTGTTTATATTTATGGCTGAACAAGAAGTAGGACTGAGTGGACTTGTAGGCTCTAAAGTTTTACGTTATTTTGTTTTTGAGTGCAGCCATGTAACAAAAAAAATCTACATTTGTAAATTGCACTTTCACAAAAAAGATTTTGTACTACAGTACTTATATGAGGTGAATTGAAAAATACTATTTCTTTTGTTTATCTTTTTTACAGTGCAAATATTTGTAATAAAAAATAATATAAAATGAGCACTGTATACTTCGTATTCTGTTTTGTAATTGAAATTAATATATTTGAAAATGTAGAAAAACATCCAAAAATATTTATAATAAATTTAAACTAGTATTCTATTCTTGCTTAACAGTGTGGATAAAACTGTGATTAATCGTGATTAATTTTTTAATCGAGTTAATGTGTTTTGAGTTAATTGCTTGACTTAACTGTGATTAATTGACAGCCCTAGTTATGATATTGTTGCCACTTTTGTGGGTGTTCCTGTTGGGAGTAGAGATTGGTGGGAGCCAGGTATTTCTTTGATGCAGTCTTGTTCATTTACAAGGAATGTACAAATTCCTGTATCTCTGAACACAGAAGAAACCAAGAATAAAAAGGAGCAGTTTCTTAGCTTACAGCCTTTAGCCCTTTTACCAACACCAGCCAGACCCAAAAGCTCTCTAGCTTTTTCCAGGATACACTGTGCTTGCTTGTTTCTTCTTGCCTTTTTTCCTCTCCCTCTCTTTCTGGTCTTGTCTGTGACCTAAGTCTCTGTGCGTTCACACTCCCACACACCACTATCCAAAAGAAATACTCAGGCCAAAAGCTCTTGGGTGGCTTCCCAAACACCTGTTGTCTTAGGTAGGGCTTATGTTTCCAATTATGTTAATTGAACAGTGAGTTCAGACCTTTCCACCTCAATGGGGTTTTAGCCCAATCCATAACAAGGTTTCATGCAGCAAAGAACAATACTAAATATATGATTGGTTTGGATATTAATTGAATAAGCTTTATCCAATAACCCAGCTGCTCATGAATGGCTGAGAATCAGTCCAATTACAAACACTCTAGAATATTTGGAACCCAAGTGCCAAACATTTGGGCAATAGTTGATGAAACATAATTTATGTGACAGCCTCAGAATACAACAAATTGGTGAAGCTGAATGCCTATGATGGAGTGACAGCCCCTGCTGGCCAACAATGGATAGTGCTCATATGGGGTAATCCTGACTTGTTAACCAGAGAAAAGGAAAGAAAACATGGAGTGTTCATAGGCAGAAAGTTATAGGTGGAGTAAGGGCACAATTCAGAAAAAAAAATGTGTAGGAAAATAGAAATATATAATGGGTACCTGACAAAGCATTTACTATAGCAGAACTAGTGAGTGCTTCTATAATATATACCTCCCTCCCTCCCTCTGCATTCATCCTGCTTTTCTTATTACTGTTCTTGCTAACTCAAAGCAAATGGGAGGAAAAATTGACATCTACAACCTCAGATGCTCTGGGCATCTACTGGACATGCATTTGAAACAATATTTAAATTAGACTCAAAACATAATTATCTGATCTCCCCTCCCACCCATACTCCCCCCGCTGTTGTTGCAAGATAACAGTTCTGTTGTACAGACTTTCTCTCCCAGCTGAACTGCATGCTTGCTTTGCATGCATTACAGTTCTGGTGCATTCATTCAAGGGATATAAGACCCTACTAAATCTTAAAAGAGTTTAAGACAATACAAAGGAAGTTTATTTTGCTGAGCATGATTTGTAACTACCTGCAGTTCACTTTAGACTAGGAGAGTTTTATTTGCCAGGAAAAAAGAAGTACACTTCTCTTTCATATATTGATCATTACATAAATATTTTTCATGCAAAAGATTTGTTAAATTAAAAAGCATTAAAATTATATCACCTAGCTCTTTTATATTGAAAGGCTGCATATATTACAGGGGGAAAAGGGATCTAATGCTGAGCTAGAAAGGTATAAATAATGATAAGACCCCTCCAAAACAAAAATCTGCTTTTGACTTGCTATCTTTGGAATTCTTTTGGCAGGTAGGTGTCTCTCCTGTTAATAACGGACTTCAGCTGAGATTTTTAAAGGGGACTTCAGAATTTAGGTGTCCAACTAACACTGACGTTCAATAGGAGTTGGGTACCTACCTCCCTTTGGCCTCCTTGAAAATTTCAATTTTAACTCCTTGGGGTCCCCTTAAGGTACACTCTGACCAGTGATCTTCACTTTTCCCGTGTAAAGATATAAAACATTGCAAGGTAGTTCAATGGTTTCAATTTTAAAGGGAGGCAGAGTATTGGATTACAAAGGTCCCTGCATCATTGGAGCCACAAATTTAAACAAGGTTCTAAACCCCTTAGATATAATCACAAGAATTTCATTCTCAGATGGGTGATTACAAAATGTCAGCCAGGAATTCCTGGTTTCATAAGGATCCTAAAACACCCTTCTTTGTCCCATAGAGCTGCAATTTTTTGAAACAACAGCAATATGCAATATACATGCAATGCTTTTTGAGGGCCATTCATGTGAAATTCTGATAAACATATATCAACTGGCACTGGGGTTATGACTACTTTGAATTTAAAGCAGAATGGGTAAACTAATCAAACATCCCAATTCAATTATAATTTTTTTTACAAAGAACAGAAGTATATCACTCATCCAACTAGTGAATGAAAAAACTGATCAGCTAGCAGATGTCCTTGTTTTAGGACAGTTACCCTTCAGGGCCCCAGTAGCCTAATGGATGAGGCAATAGCTTTCTAAGTCAGAGATTGTGGGTTTAAGTCCCATCTGGGGTGAAAAACTACTTTCTTTCCCCTCTATTTGACATTGGTGAGGCCTCATCTAGAGTACTGTGTCCAGTTTTGGGCCCCACACTACAAGAAGGATGTGGAAAAATTGGAAAGAGTCCAGCGGAGGGCAACAAAAATGATTAGGGAGCTGGAGCACATGACTTAGGAGGAGAGGCTGAGGGAACTGGGATTGTTTAGTCTGCAGAAGAGAAGAATGAGGGGGGATTTGATAGCTGCTTTCAACTACCTGAAAGGGGGTTCCAAAGAGGATGGATCTAGACTGTTCTCAGTGGTACCAGATGACAGAACAAGGAGTGATGGTCTCAAGTTGCAGTGGGGGAGGTTTAGGTTGGATATTAGGGTAAAACTTTTTCACTAGGAGGGTGGTGAACCACTGGAGTGGGTTCCCTAGGGAGGTGGTGGAATCTCCTTCCTAGAGGTTTTTAAGGTCGGGTTTGACAAAGCCCTGGCTGGGATGATTTAGTTGGGAATTGGTCCTGCTTTGAGCAGAGGGTTGGACTAGATGACCTCGTGAGGTCCCTTCCAACCCTGATATTCTATGATTCTATTCTATGACAAGCAGCAATTTCTGTATAAAACTGAACTGACTGTTTATATGTGGGGTTAGAGCAGAAACTACAATGATACAAAGTCTCTTGTTAAATGGTGGCAACAGTGCAGTATTTATTTTATTTGTGGTGGTGTTGTAGCCATGATGATCCCAGGACATTAGCGATAAGGTGAGTGAGGTAATGTCTTTCATTGAACTAACTTCTGTTGATGAAAGAGGCAAGGTCCTGAGCTATACAGAGCTCTTCTTCAGGTCTGGAAAACATATTCAGAGTGTCATAGCTAAATAGAAGGTGAAAGAGATTGTGTAGCATAAGTAGTTAACATGCCTTCTAAGGGACCATTTAAGGCAGGGGTGGCGAACATATGGCTCTGGAGCCATATGCAGCTCTTCAGAAGTTAATATGCGGCTCCTTGTATAGGGACCAACTCTGGGGCTGGAGCTACAGACGCCAACTTTCCAATATGCCAGGGGGTGCTCACTGCTCAACCCCTGGCTCTGCCACAGGCCCTGCCCCCACTCCACTCCTTCCCACCCCCTCCC
Source organism: Trachemys scripta elegans (assembly GCF_013100865.1). Classification (NCBI taxonomy): domain Eukaryota; kingdom Metazoa; phylum Chordata; order Testudines; family Emydidae; genus Trachemys; species Trachemys scripta. The sequence continues at coordinate 100,846,962 of NC_048300.1, forward strand.
CTGAGCCTGCCATGCCCTCGCTCCTCCCTCCTCTCCCCCAAGAGCCTCCTGCATGCCATGAAACAGCTGATCAAAAGGTGCGGGGAGGGAGAGGAAGGCGCTGGTCAGCAGGGCTGCTGGTGGGTGGGAGGTGCTGGGAGCGGGGTGGGGGAGCTGATGGGGGTGTTGCAGACGTATTACTGTGTCTCTTTGGCAATGTACATTGGTAAATTCTGGCTCCTTCTCAGGCTCAGGTTGGCCACCCCTGATTTAAGGTGATGTGGTGTATTAACATCCCTGCAATCATAGGACCAAAAAAGAGGATTAGTGGTTTATGGATTGTTATAAATGAGACATGAATCCAGTGTCTTTATGAAGACCATGATTTTTAGGATCTAGCAAAGTTATTAATTTAAGCTCCCAGGCTCGACTTTTGAAAGTTTTATTCAGGTTTCCTTTGAGGATGAGGACTATGAAAAGTGTTCACTCACAGATCCTATACATGTCTACCACATCATGTGGTGTACCTCATCCAGTGCACTAAATGCCCCAATAACAACTATGTGGATGAAACCAGACAATCACAATGCTCTTCAATGAACTCACACTGAAAGATGATAAAAGACAAAAACACCATATCACCTGTGGGTGAACACTTTACACAAAACAGTCATTCTATATCTGACCTCTCAAGCCTCGTCCTTAAAGAAACCTGCACAACACCTTCAAAAGACTAGCCTGGGAGTTTAAATTCATAACTTTGCTAGACACTATGGGGCTGTCTACACAGCAACTAGACACATGTGGCTAGCCTGTGCCAGCTGACTCGTGCTCGTGGGGCTCGGGCTGTGGGGCTATTTCATTGCTGTGTAGACTTCCTAGTTTGGGCTGAAGCCCAGGCTTTAGGACCCTCTGAGGTAGGAATATTTAGCTGTGGGAATAGCTGTGGGTAGGAATATTTAGCTGTAACATTTAGCTGTGACACACCCAGTACCTTTCCCTGCGTGGCTCGAAAGCTTGTCTCTCTCACCAACAGAAGTTGGTCCAATAAAAGATATTACCTTACCCATCTTGTCTCTCCAATATCCCGGGACCAAATTTTTGTGTACAGTGCCAGCCTATGAACCTCTTTAGTCCCACGTAAGCCCTGGGCTTCACTGGACTTCAATGGAATTACACTGATTTATACCAGCTGAGGATCTGGTCCTCCGATGTCTATATAAATCTCAGATTATGGTTGAAATGGCCATCAAAGGGTGCCAACTGTTGTCCCGTTGTGGGCAATTTTATGATATAGGAAACTAGATACTATAGTGATGGGTATTGTAAAAGAACTGAAATAGAACAGAATATCCACTGGGAAGTTAACTGAGATTATACACTTGGTTCATTCAGGCCACCAAGCAGTCATCAGATGGTAACAACTTTGTCACTACTAACACAGAACAGAATGGAATACATGTCCTAGAGCTGAAAAGTTCCATATCTCATTAACAATCCCCTGAGCCATGCCTGTCACCAGTAGCTTTAAGTTTTAATTTCTCAGCTTTCATTTGTCACCAAGGCTATTTGTCCATATCTCTTTTGTGTTTAATTAGCAGTATCTGTGCTTCTGATGAGATTATTTAGCTAGCCTGATATTCCAGGAAGTCACAAACACAGAACTGTTTATACAGGAACAAATTAAATACAACTTTTTATTTTTAGATAGAAAAATAACTGGTACTGTGAAACATAACATCTTTAGCAAAAATGCTTTGGAGAGCTAGATTATCAAATATAACAGTTCAGTGGTTCAATTCATACCTGACAGGCTTCAAAGAATATATATGCAAATTGATCTCCCAGCTGCAAGGGTAATTAACATGGTCTACTGCAGGGGGGCTGTTCTTCCACCCATTCTGTTTCATGATTTTAGTGACTTTACAATTTTATCAATCTACTGTCTTTTGGTATGGAAATAAAATTAACTTCTTGTTCTGTGTAAACTGCATTGCACTACCATCAACAGGGAATTCAGGATCCTGGAATTGCAAACATTTGAAAACCAGGCAAGACCTGATGTAAACCTGAAAAACCTGGAAGCACTTTTTTATTTAGATAGATTTTCCTGTTTTCAGCCACTAGAGCCCATATACTGATATATTAGACTTGCACATGCATACAGTAGGTCCAATTCTTATCCTTAAACCCTTTTTAAAACCAGTGTAGCTCAACTGACTTCAGTAGCTACTACTGATTCACACTGTGATATCACAAAAGGTACAGTCTTAGAATATGCTATTCATTTCACTTTTCATTAGGGTCCAATCTTGATCACAACTCAAGTCAATTGGAATTTTTGCCATTCATTTGCATGAAAGCAGGATAGAGCCGTAGGTATATAATATTTCACCTTATATTCTGCTCCTATCAAGGTTGATAATTTGTGGGGTCTTGAACTGAAATATTTGGTTCTACATCCAGAAGGCGGGGCTTTTCAGCCTTATGTACTGTAACACATTCCAAATAGGACTATGAGGGAACACCAAAAGTATTTTCCCATTACACAGTAATAGTAAAACTCAAAGACACGTTTCTGTAACTTTTGTAGAAGGCAGTCATGTTACATATGCTAAGGAAAGCTATACAAATAGGGGGATAACTGTATTTGGTACCTGTTCATAAATACACCTCAAAGCCATTTTTTGAAAGTAGACAGGATCATCATGGGGTGACTCATGTTTGAGCATAGATTTATAAGTACACATAAAGCAATATGTATATTTTTGAACATATAATTGGACAAAGTAATCCCTGGTGTAAGTCCACTCAAGTCATTGGAGTTATTTCGGGGATGAATTTGGTTCAGTATATTACATATAAATTACATGTAAATGTTATGTCTTTTTATGTATTTCTGTTTGATAGATCTTTGACACACACTGGAGTATTCCTCAGGCATTGGAAAGGATAAGAATGGACTACACATACACATATATAAGGTTGGGTATATTTCAGATGTGGATGGACTATTTTGCTAAAAATTCAAACCATTCCTCCCTCAAATCAATTTCTGAGCTGCAAATGCAGAAAATTTTCAGTCTGTGTCTCGCTAGATTTAGGCTTGTGTCAGGGAGAGGGCAGGTTATGTCCTGCCTTCATCCTCATCTGATGTTAGAGCTCAAAGCTGGGCCACTACAGAAGCTCTTCTGTAGCCTACATGCCACTCCCAGTAGAGTACTTAACTGGGGTTAATTGAATGTATGCTAAAAGGACATTTGTGGGAGTGTGAATGGCAGCACTGACACTGTAGTGGATAAGGCCACCCCTGACCTTTGATGCCAGCTCCATATCTTTTTCAGAAAGCAAGTGAAAGAGACAGTGAAGGGGAAAGAGTAAAAGTGAAAAAGAGGAGGTAGATGTGCAGGGGAGAACTGGATGAGGCAATTTTATATTGTTTTAAGCATAAATAAGTGGGATTTTTCAAAGCGGCCTAATAGTTTGGTCTCCAACTCCCACTGAATTCCAGTGAGAGTTGGGTGCCTAATTCCCTTAGTCTCCTTTAAAAATCCCAACCTACATTTTTATCTAAAAGGCAGACTCCCTAATTTGCCTGTTACCAGTACACCAAGTTATACCTCTGTTAGGCAGTTCATGATGGCAGATTAGTTTGATGTGGATCACCACAATCTCATGTCCCTTACATTCATGTGACTTGGACATGACCCATCATGAATAAGAAATTCCAAACAACAGAATACTGATTTTGTATTATTGTAGACTGGGGGTTGAAAGTTATTACCTCCTAACAGCTGTCCAGTGGTCATTTGTTGGCAGTCTCAGCAGAAAAGCCAAGGGTAGGATGAGCATGGACACTTGAACTACCTTTTCTTTCTAGGGCTTGTCTTCACTGCTAAACAAGCAGCATTTTTTTTTTAACCTTGAGGTAGCTAACACACATGCACTATCCCCAGGTAAAAACACAGCAAAGAGGAGGTACATTAGTTTTATCACAAGGTAAACACACCAATTCAGCCCTATACCTCCACCCGGGGTTGACTTTAGCAGTTTATCTCATGGTAAAACTAAAGGGCTTTGTCATCATTATGTTTTTACCTTAGTAAAGATCACGTTAATTATCTTGAGGTAAAAAACACAGTTTTTTAAGCAGTGAAAACAAGGCCTTAGATGTGGTCTCTCTAGGTCAATATTAAGGAATATTGGAGTGTCAGTGGGCAGGGATGGGGTGACGTTTATAGTGCTGCTGCCCCTGCATTATGAATAAACAAGACTTTAATTTCCAGTGTTGACAGACTGGCACCTTCCACAGACACTAAATTACCTTTTTAAATAGTTATAAAGAAAATATAAGAGCTAGAATGTGGACTAGAGACACTTATGGGGTAGTAAAACATACAAAAAACAGGAACTAACATCTGCAGTTCATTCTATTTTGCTATAAAGAAATGGCCACTGTGACTATTAGAAAATCTGCAGTCTGCCTCTGTAATTTTCCATTGTGTCTGAAAAATGGCTTTTTAAATGCCATTTGACCTTGAAAGCAAAAATAATCTGTCCTTTATCAATTCCGTCCTTTCATGGTCTGGCTTACAGCATCCAATTTACATCCTATCTTAATGTGAAGCTTCTAGTGATAATGAATTCAACTAAGTATCTGGATCTTTGCTCCAGAAACATTTCTCTTTATTTTATAAAAAGAAGAGCATAGGTCTTTTGTCTGTCACCTGTCTCTTGACTCTGACCTAAAGAGCACTTGAACAATTTAGCAGCTCTCACTTACAATATGAGACTTTTCTTGTATGCATTTGGTCTACAAAAGCCACCAATTCTAGGAGCCTCAAGTTATCCTATTTAATTATGAATATGTCTCCTTTGTTATCCTGAATAGTTTTCCATCCTCTGTGATATAACTATTTCCTCTACTATTCTGTATTTTTGAACTCAGTGGGAGTGTTCATGTGAGAAAAGTTACCAAAATCAAACATTTAAATTAACTTCTGCCCAGAAGAGATGCTGTGTCTTACTATGCATTTAACAATGCCTGACACACTGGAGCCATGATCCTGGCTGGGAGATATGGTAAGATAAGTTGCAGCAAGTGGGAATAAGATGGAAAATATGAGAAAGGAGGATAACAATGATAAGATGACATGATTGCAAAGGCTAAGAAGTGTGCAACTTAAACTTGCTGAATTCAATGAAAATTAAAAATAAAGAAGAAATTGTTTGCATGGAGGAGAGAGAAGTTTGTCTGACAAACAGAGACTTTTCAATCGCAAGGAGTTGCAAGAGGCAAGTCCTAACATCAGCATCCATATATTTTTATCACCACAACTTGGGACTTCAGTTAGTTACAGACCACAGTGAGCTGCTGAAGACAATGCTTTGCACACACTAGCAATACCAAAACCTGAAATGCCCCTAAAAAGGCCAACTGCCTTCAAGGCTTTATTAACCCTTATTGAAAGCATTTAGAGGGGCATCAATCACTGCCCTGTATTCACTGCCAGGTCCTATTACTGAATGCTGTGTATACAAAAATGATGGCAGGTGACCTACTCTCTCCTTCTTCTATAGAGAACGTATGGCCGATGCTGCTCCAGAGCAGAAGGTGCTAAGCCTTTTCCTCCCAAAAAAACCTGCTGTTCCAGAGTTTTGTCAAGCAATGAAGACAGCAGGAGCCTCTGACTGCTCTGATAGTCCATCTGACTATGGACATTTGGGCAAACCTCTGATTACATGTCCTTCAGCTCATGCTGGATCATCATCAGCATGCTGTGATGTGCATGCATAGAACTGAGAGACAACCAGACTGGAGAAATCATAGGCTGTCATAGAAGCATAGTTAATGAGCTCCTCCTTCTTACTTTAATTTGTGGTCTTAAATAATGGCAAAATGTGAGGAAGGCAGCTGATGACAGCCAATTCCTATGTGCATCCTGATTCATGTGCTGTATCAATCTATTGGTGAAGGAGTTCTTCCATAATAATAGAACATTGGCAGAATTCTCTCCCAGCTAGAAAGATGTGTATCCACTTCAGCTGACCTTACATTGCATGTCATCTTCCCCAAGAGCGTTAAGGGAAGAAATGACCTCCCTGCCAGTAGATTTAGCAGGCTGCCAACTGCTGGTGTTCCTGACTAGTAGTTTATTGGGCGGGGGGGGTGTTAGGCCCTCATTCAGCCAAGCACCTAAGACATGCAAGCACTTAAACGCATGCACAGCTTTAAGCACATCTCCTTAAGCAGCAAAGCCCTAGACACAGACCAAAGCCCTGTGAAGTTAATGGAAATGCTCTCGTTGGTGTCAGATCATTATCATTTTACTCATTTTAAATAAAATAAAAATCAGCCGCATCCCCATATATCTGGTCACTCACAGGGCTAATCAGTATTTTGTTTTTTTTATTTGAAATAGGAACATGTTGTGAAATAAAAATATTAAGCCATTGGAAGAGAAAAAAGACTGTAGGAATCTGCACAAAATGGTATTTGTCATGCTGGCTGGAGTGGCACACAAGCATTAGTGCCACCTCAGGGCAGACTGTCCAGGAACAGAGCACAGACCCCAAACTGTTCGTATGTTCTATAATTAGATTTTGCCAACCAAGTAACAAGTGTGAACTCCTAAAGCACTCTAACAGCCTTAACATGGAGTCACAGACAGTCTCCTTGGGCACTCCAGTCTGACTTGTCATCCAGGCAAGCTTGTCTTTGTGCTAGATGGTTCTTTACACCAAAAATCACAATATTCAGATTATTCCCAGTGCCAAAGGACTAGTGATTTACCCAGGTCAACTGTACTTCAGCTCTCAAACAAAAGACAATGCTTGTAGCCTTTCGTGGATAAAAACCCACTTCTTCAGAGGCACGAAAGCTTATGCCCAAATAAATCTGTTGGTCTTTAAGGTGCCACCGGACTCCTTGTTGTTTTTGTGGCTACAGACTAACACAGCTACCCCCGATACCTGACACCATTACAAAAGTAGAAACATGGCCAGGCCACACCATGTAGAACTAATAAACACACGTTCACAAACAGTGTCTTTTGAATTTCTAGCTGGCTTTATCATCTACATATCCAATTTCACAACCTCACACAAAGGACAGATAAGTCAACAGGGCAATATTCTCATAAACATCTCACAGCCTTCTGACATGTCAGTGGGGTGCCATCCATTTCAAGCCTATGAACAAGGCACAGGCTGAGGATGGATTAGCTAGTAATTTAAAGCATGCTGGTGAAAGGATTCTTATCTCTGGCAGGGAGAGTAGCCCATGCTAGACTGACAAATATGTCTTGAGCCTCCGTCTGATTATCCACCCCTCCCCTCAACACTGGAATGACAATAGATGAGTATTACTTGCCAGGAAAAGAGCTGACATACTCACCCCAGGGTAGGTGAATTGTTTCAATATTTTCTGGGCTCCCTGATGAATGAGAACAGTAACAGAACTCAGGCTGACTATGGCTCAGTCAACCATATGCCCTGACTAGGAACAAACCTAAGAACCAGAGTTTTTCCAAAGGCTTATTTGGGCTTCAGCTTTATCCATGGTTTTCCCAACTGCAGTTAGCTGAGCCACTAAACAAAATGAAACAGGGCTACAGGAGGAGTGCTAGATATTTCCTGCAAAGAAAAAATGTGTGGGTAACAGAACTTTACTGGGAGACCTCCAAGGAAAACACAGGGTGCTGCAGGAAGTGGCACTGCTGATTCAACAGAATACCTCTGAGTCAGTACTAAACACATTCCCCTGGGAGGGGTTAGGGGACTTTATGCTATTGGAAGTGCTCTCTTTTAGGTTAGGTGTAAAACTGAGGTCCTAACTATTTGTGAAATTAAAAATTCCCAGGCACTTTTCCCAAATATTGGTGTGTTAGCACCAGCATCCTAGCCAAAATAAGTTTAATTGCATTCTGCCTACCAAATATCCCCTTGCTGTTTCAATGATATAGAGTATTTTCCCCCATTTCTGTTTTAAGGTATTGTTTAGTAATACTGTACCCTGCTTGGCAGCTGCTGCTTTTTTTTTCACAAAGGTGGCTACACTTCAGTGATGGGTGATTCCTTCATGAAGTTTGTAAAGCCCTCTGGCTACTGCTTCAGATTTAGGCCTAGATACTTTTACTGTATACAGTCTTTCATCTCAATGTAAATTGTTACTATTTCAGTTTTATGAAATGAAAATATATCGTCTATGATTTTAAATCCCCTGACCTGTATCAATCTTGTATGGTTTGATGCCTTTGGTGGAAATGCTCCTCAGCCTTGACTTTGCATTTTCAGTGCTTGCTCTTTCACTTTCCTTTGACAGTCCCGTATATTTATTTGTGACTTTTGTCCCAGCCCAGTTTGATCTATTGTCTGCACCCTATTTTATTTTCCTACTCCAGGTTTTAGTCCTTGACCCTATCTCTGTCTATCTGGGATACACATCTAAGCACACTCAAACCCACCTACACTAAACAAGGACAGTACATCAGAGAAGTAGATCACATCATGGAACGGGCCACCTAAATATCCTGGGAGAACCTGCTTCAACACAGAAAAAAACAAAACAAACACAGACTGCATACTCCTACTTGTCATCTACCACCCCATACTGGAACCCACATGGGGTATCATCAAACAATTGCAACCTATACTTGGGGGGTTTGGCAAGGTTTCTTTCAGGATGTGATCCCCATCTTTTCTGGCCTTCAAACAACCCCCCAACCTCATCATCAGATGCAACTCCCCACAGGCCAGGACACAAGAAATAAAAGCAGTACCAGATTCTGCCATAACAACTGATGCAAAACCTGCAAACATATCTTCAGTGCTATGATGACTAATACCTTCACAACATACCTTTCAAGATCCACATGGCTATGGTGTACCTCACTAAATGCCCCATCAACAACTATGTGGGTGAAACCAGACAATCACTATACTCCCACATCAACTCACACAGAAAGTGATAAAGGCAAAATCACCAGATCACCCGTGGGTAAATACTTTTCACAAAACATTCACTCCATATCTGACTTCTCAGTCCTCATCCTCAAAGGAAACCTGCACGGCACTTTCAAAAGATGAGCTTGGAACTTAAATTCATTACTCTGCTAGACATTAAAAACCATGGACAAAACAGAGACACTAGTTTATGGCTCATTACAACAATTTGTAATACACCCTTCTGCCCGCTAACTCTTAATTGCTCACTTTATTTTCAGTGGTCTTCTGGAGCATGTATGATCCTCTGATGTTTAACAATCTGTCCCAACTTGTATTTGGCTCAGGCTCTACTTACCTACCCCAGACCTGAAAAGGAGCTCTGTGAAGCTCGAAAGCTTGTCCCTTCCACCAACACAAATTGGTCCAATAAAAGACGTTACTTTACCTATGTTGTCTCTTTCATATCCTGGGACAAAAGACAGCTACAACAACACTGCAAACAACTATCTCTGTCTTTCTGTCTCTCTAGTTCTCTCGAGATACTATATTGCTCTTAGAAAAACTATCAGTGGCCTAGTGATAGTGCTTTATATTGCCATGATTGAATTCCAAGTGTTTTACAGTTCCAAGGCCAAATTCAGAGGTGATGTGTAAATTAGACCCCTTACATTAACTGAGGGCTGGTCTACACTGGGCACTTACATTGGCATAGCTATGTCGCTCAGTGGCGTGAAAAATTCACATCCCCCGAGCGACATAATTACGCTGATCTAACTCCTGATGTAGACAGTGCTAGGTCGATGGAAGATGGATGGGGAGATGGATTCCTATGGATGGGGAGATGGTTGGGGAGATGGATTACCTACAGCAATGGCCTCCTGGTACTGTGGCGCTACAGTGCAGCTGTGCCACTATAGCAATTAAAGTATAGCTATAGCCTTAGGCCTGGTCTACACTACGAGTTTAGGTCAAATTTAGCAGCGTTAAATCGAATTAAGCCTGGACACGTCCACACGACGAAGCCCTTTTTTTCGACTTAAAGGGCCCTTTAAACCGGTTTCTTTACTCCACCTCCGATGAGGGGTTTAGCGCTGAAACGGTCACCTGGTTGAAATAGGGTGATTTTATTTAGGGGACATTCAGAGGTGCCCATTCCTGCTCGGCTAAACATAAATGTTCCCGCTGTTAGCCATGCGGTGGGGGGAGGGGTGAAGTGATCATCCCAGAGAATTGGATGTGTTGGGGGGTAGTTGGGTTTGTGCTGCATGTTAACCCGGAAACCGCAGCCCCTCCTTTTACATTGCAAACCCATGTTAAATGGCCAATCCAATGGGTGCTTGGTATGGGAAATGAGGGCACTGCTGTTTGAAACCATTCCCACATGTTATGAAGGTTAAAAAAGCCAAAAGACTGTGTCTTACCATGGCTGCCTGCAAGCCGAATTCTGTTGCCTGGCACTGCGTGAGCGATCTCTCACACCAAACCGGCAGGCCCTCAATATAAGAGGAAAAATGCGACCTTGTAACGAAAGCACATGTGCTGTGTAATGTGAACAACAAAATTTAATGTGAAAGAGTGTACCCATTGTTCTCTAAAATGTGTCTTTTTTAACCACCTCTCCCTTCTCCACCACCACCTGCAAATGTTTCTCCTTCACAGAGGCTAGTGAAGATTAGAAGGAGAAAACAGCAGACTCGGGATGATATGTTCTCGGAGCTCCAGATGTCCTCCCACGCTGACAGAGCACAGCAGAATGCGTGGAGGCAGTCAATGTCAGAGTGCAAAAAAGCACAATATGAACGAGAGGAGAGGTGGCGGACTGAATCGTGGGCTGAAGAGAGCAAGTGGCGGGCTGAAGAGGATAGGTGGTGTCAGTTTGCTGAGCATCAAACTGATATGCTCCAGCGTATGGTTGAGCTGCAGGAAAGGCAGCAGGAGCAGAGACCGCCGCTACAGCCCCTGTGTAACCAACAGCCCTCCTCCCCAAGTTCCATAGCCTCCTCACCCAGACGCCCAAGAACACAGTGGGGGGGGGCTCCAGCCACCCAGCCACTCCACCCCAGATGATTGCCCAAGCATCAGAAGGCTGGTCTTCAATAAGTGTTAAAGTTTTAACGTTTTAAACTGCAGTGTGTCCTTTTCCTTCCCTCCTCCCCCACCCCTCCCGGGCTACCTTGGCAGTTATCCCCCTAGTTGTGTGACGAATTAATAAAGAATGCATGAATGTGAAGTAACAATGACTTTATTGCCTCTGCAAGCGGTGCTCGAAGGGAGAAGGGAGGGTGGTTAGTTTACAGGGAAGTAGAGTGAATCGGGGGAGGGGTGGAGAGTTCATCAAGGAGAAACAAACAGAAGTTTCACACCATAGCCTGGCCAGTCACAAAACTGGTTTTCAAAGCTTCTCTGATGCGCACCACACCCTGCTGTACTCTTCTAACTGCCCTGGTGTCTGGCTGCGCCTAATCAGTGGCCAGGCGATTTGCCTCAACCTCCCACCCCACCATAAATGTCTCCCCCTTACTCTCACAGATATTGTGGAGCACACAGCAAGCAGCAATAACAATTGGAATATTGGTTTCGCTGAGGTCTATCTGAGTCAGTAAACTGCGCCAGCGCGCTTTTAAACATCCAAATGCACATTCTACCCCATTCGGCACTTGCTCAGCCTATAGTTGAACAGGTCCTGACTACTGTCCAGGCTGCCTGTGTACGGCTTCATGAGTCATGGCATTAAGGGGTAGGCTGGGTCCCCAAGGATAACTATAGGCATTTCAACATCCCCAACGATTATTTTCTGGTCCAGGAAGAAAGTCCCTTCCTACAGCTTTTGAAACAGACCAGAGTTCCTGAAGACGCGAGCATCATGTACCTTTCCCGGCCATCCCATGTTGATCTTAGTGAAACGTCCCTTGTGATCCACCAGGGCTTGCAGCAGCATTGAAAAGTACCCCTTACGGTTTATGTACTTGGTGGCTTGGTGCTCCAGTGACAAGATCCGTCTATCGCCCTACCACAGTTTGGGAATCCCATTGCAGCAAAGCCATCCACTATGACCTGAATGTTTCCCAGAGTCACTACCCTTGATATCAGCAGGTCTTTGATTGCATTGGCTACTTGGATCACAGCAGCCCCCACAGTAGATTTGCCCACTCCAAATTGATTCCTGACTGGCGTTGCAAGCTTCCACAGGGCTATCGCCACTCACTTCTCAACTGTGAGGGCTGCTCTCATCCTGGTATTCTGGTGCTTCAGGGCAGGGGAAAGCAAGTCACAAAGTTCCATGAAAGTGCCCTTACGCATGCGAAAGTTTCGCAGCCACTGGGAATCATCCCACACCTGCAACACGATGCAGTCCCACCAGTCTGTGCTTGTTTCCTGGGTCCAGAATCGGCGTTCCACACCATGAACCTCCCCCAGTAACACCATGATTTGCACATTGCTGGGGCCTGTACTTTGTGAGAGGTCTATGTCCATGTCAATTTCCTCATCACTCTTGTCACCGCACTGCAATTGCTGCAATCGCCTCCTTGCCTGGTTTTGCTTTGGCATGTTCTGGCTCTGCATATACTCCAGGACAATGTGCGTGGTGTTCATTGTGCTCATAATTGCCGCGGTGATCTGAGCGGGCTCCATGATCCCAGTGCTATGGCGTCTGGGCTGAAAAAAAGCGCAAAACTATTGTCTGACGGAGGGAGGGATGGGCGAGTGGTGACATGGCTTACAGGGAATTAAAATCAACAAAGGTGGCTGTGCATCAGGGAGAAACACAAACTGTCACACAGAATGACCCCCCCAAAGATTGAACTCAAAACCCTGGGTTCAGCAGGCCGTTGATTTCATGGAGGGAGGGGGAAGCAAATGAATACAGAACAAATCTGGTCCATCTATCTTTTACATCTTAGGCTGGCAGCAGACGGTGCAGCATGACTGATAGCCATCGGCATCTTCTGGGTGCTTGGCAGAAGATGCTGTATTACGACTGATAGCCATCATCATCAAGATGGTTCAATAGGACTGCCGGCAGGACTGAGTCTCCAGGAGACAAAACATGTCTGCCCAGGTGCCTCTGACCGAACTCACTGAGGAATACAACGACGATGGATACCAGTCGTAATACACCATCTACTGCCAAAAGGCAAGGAGCTGCTGCTGTATAGCAATGCAGCCCCACGTCTGCCAGCACCCAGATAGCCGATGACGGCTACCAGTCATACTGCACTGTCTACTGCCAAAATGCAATTAGCTGCTGCTGTGTAGCAATGTAGTACCACGTCTGCTGGCACCCAGATGACATATGGTGACAGTGAGCTGAGCGGAGCTGAGCTGAGCGGGCTTGCCGTGGTATGTTGTCTGCACAGGTAACCCAGGTAAAAAGGCATGAATCGATTGTCTGCCGTTGCTCTGATGGAGGGGGAGGGGCCTGACGACATGTACCCAGAACCCCCCGCGACACTGTTTTTGCACCATCAGGCATTGGGATCTCAACCCAGAATTCCAATGGGCAGCGGAGACTGCGGGAACTGTGGGATAGTTACCCACAGTGCAATGCTCCGGAAGTCGATGCTAGCCTCGTACTATGCACGCGGTCCGCTGACTTAATGCACTTAGAGCATTTTATGTGGGGACACAATCAACTGTATAAAACCGATTTCTATAAAACCGGTTTCTATAAATTCGACCTAATTTCATAGTGTAGGCATACCCTTAAACATGCTTACACTCAGTTTGGGCAAATTTTGCCCCTCACTGTGGCTGTCATCAACAACCCTGTGCTGCCCCTTTGCAAGTCAAGGGCAGGGCTGGGAGTTGGAAGGGGCAGAAAGGGATCATAGCTATAGTGTTATAGGGATTCACTGAAGCCTCTCAGTATCCCAGGACAGGCTTCTGTAAGAGAGAGCATCCACAGTGAACCAAAAGTCCATCTGCACAGACATAAAACCACCTTTGCCAACCCCCTCACCCTTAAGGCTGCACTTCTGTGCTACATCTCTAAATGGGCAGGACAGAATGAGGCCCTCTTACACTAAATTAGACTCCCATACACCCTTACTGATGAGGATAAGCTGGTGTTATTTACATACTGAGGAGCTGGAAGAAGGATAAAAGAGGACAGTATTATGATTTTTAGACAACATTTTCACCAGCAAAGTACTCTAAAACAAACACACACACAGAAATCCACAGACAGAAACCTGCACTTACACACACACACACAAATCTTGTAGAAACACTTTTGCAATGAAAAAATGGCTTTTGATGAAAAAGTGGAAGCCAAAAAAACAAAAACAAAATGGGATTTTATATATATTACAGAAAACTGGCATTTTAATTGAATACTGTTTTTGAAAACCAAAAATGAACCACCACTACCCACCCAGCCAAAAAAAATATTTTTCTTGGAAAATTACACCCACAATTTTTTCAAAATTTCCTGCAAAGTATAACTTGCATTTTTTGAACAGTTCTACAAGAAAGGCAGCATAATTTGACACTAGCCTCAAAAGCTACACGTTTCATTGCCAGAAACAACTACTGTGAAAGTTGTTACTTCTAGAAATTACTAGCATGACTCACTGGCTGCAGGTGTCTTAAAATTCTTGTGGTCACCAATCAGTGCCACCTTCTGGATGCGGGGTGGTGGTGGTTAGGGCTAAATGAGGACTGGATGTATAACAAATTTGAGCGCCCCCACCCCCATGCTTTCCAAAAGAAGAAAAAATGTGCTTGACCCATCCAGTCAACACAGACTTTGCTTCTCAGCCCTACCACATCTGAGTTTTGATCTTCTACCTAGATGAAACAGTTAAGCCCTTCCCCTATAGGCAGCTAACCAGCAGCAATTAAATGTGCCCTTCACTGTCATAAACTGTCTCAGACTCCCTGCTTCATTTCAGGGGGCAGAGGAATTGATAGTTTGTAAGGGATATGAAACTCAAGCTTCAGAACATAAACCAGACTCTGAGTGAGGGGGTTACGAAGAAACTTCCTCATGGGCAGGTTGTTCCATGAATGCTCAGTTGTGCAGGGGAGAGGTCTTGCACTTTTCTCTGAAGCCTCTGTACTGCAGGCCATGGAAGATAGGATACCGGATTTGATATATCACGACTCTGATCTAGTAGAGCATTCCTATGTTCCTTTGACTGCTTCTGACCATGGAGCCTGAATACTACGGTCTTAGGCCTCGATTGGACTAAACATGAAGGTTGGTTCTTCAAGGTAGTTCTGCATATTCACACTTCTGGTGTGAATTAGGTACCATTAGGCACCTTCCAATGGAGCCTAATGGTAGAACCCTTTCCAATCAGTGTCCATTAGAGTGCTCCCATGTCCCCTCCCACCTCTCCCCTCAGCATCTCCAGACGTTCTGAGGACGAGGCTATATAAGGGGGTGCAGCGCCCTCTACTACCTCAGTTCCTTCCATCACCAACCTGAAGACACAGAACAAAAGAGGACTCTGAGAAAGAGGGGAAGGTGAGTGGGAAGTATGACTATGCAGAGCAATCTCGAAGAACTCCAGTTATAAGTAAATAACCTTAATTTCTTCTTCAAGAAATGCATAGTCCCACTTAAGGGTAGTTTGATAAGCAGTATTGAAATAACATGGAGGAGGGAACAGAGTCCTAACTGAATAGAGACTGAAGCACCACTCTACCAATCAGACTTTGAGGCCAAATCAAGAGCATAATGCTTAATAAAAGAGTTCCAGTTAGCAGCTGTGCAAATTTCAGTAACAGAGAAAACTTGCTAAGGCAAGCAAAAGAAGCTGCCACAGCTCTACTGGAATGAGATTATACCCTCATAGGTACAGGAATTTCTGCTAACGTAGAACATTTGATAATAAATTGTTTAATCCATCTAGAAATAGTCTGGGAAGAAAGACGCTGAATAACCCAGGTGATTCTTAGTATAAAACATGAATAATCAAGATGATTTTCAAAAAAATTTAGTTCTATCTAAATAATATGCAAGTGCATAGTAGGTAAAGCAGCTTCCCCCTTATCAGTATGTGGCTTTAGAAAAAATACTGGCAAAAGAATTGTATGATTGATGTGAAAATCAGAAACCTTTTTTTGAAAAACCTTGATCAGGCCTAAGAACCACCTTATAAAAAGACATAAAAGGTGGATCAGCCATCAAAGTATTTAATTCACACAACCTTCTGGCTGTCTGATGGCACTAATGAATGTCATCTTAAGAGATAAATAATAAAAAGAACACTCAGCCAAGAGTTCAAAATGTGGCTTCATGAGTATGTTTAAAACCAAATTAAGATTCCAAGGAGGGACAGGATTTCTCAAAGGAGGATACAAATTGGATAGCCCCTTCATAAACTTCTTAACCATATCATGCACAAACAGCAATCTGCCATCAACTAAAAAGTGGTAAGCAGAGATAGCTGCCAAGTGAACTTTCAAAGATGAGTTAAATAACCGTTGAGTTTTTAAGTGCATTATATATTCTAAAACACAAAGTATGGAAGATGAGACAGAAGAATAAGATTTTCCCCTAATCCAAGCCAAAACTCTGGTCCACTTCAAATGGTACCATTTTCTGGTAGACAGCTTTCTAGAATTAAGCAATACACTCTTCACTGATGAGGAATATGATGGTTCAAGAATAGAGAGGGTCAAAACCAATTACTCAAGCCATCTGGTGAAGAGACTATGGATCCGGATGAAGAATCCTGCCCTGTTGCTGAGATAAAAGATCTGGAGAGAGAGGAAGAAATATAAAGACTCCTCCAGATGGCCCAGTATCCTATCTCTGACAGAAGCCAGTGGCAGATGCTTCTGACATTCCGAGTTTAGGGATATCTGGAGCATGAGTTTGCATCCCAGACCATCTTGGCTAATAGCCATTGATGGATCTATCCTCCATGAACTTATCTATTGAACCAAGTTATACTTTTGACCTTCACAACATCCCACAGCAACGAGTTCCACAGGTAGCCTCTGCACTGTGTGCAGCAGTACTTCCTTTTGTTTGTTTTAAACCTGCTGCTTATTAATTTCATGGGTGACCCCTGGTTCTTGTGTTATGTGAAGGGGTAAATAACACTTGCCTAATCACTTTCTCCACACCAGCCATGATTTTATAGACCTCTATCATAACCCCCCTTAGTCATCTCTTTTCCAAGATGAACAGTCCCAGGCTTTTAAATCTCTACTTGTATGGAAACCGTTGCATACCCCAATCATGCTCATTGCACTTCTCCACATCTTTTCCAAATCTAATATATCTTTTTTTGAAATGGCACAACCTGAACTGCATGCAGTATGCCAGGTGTGAACATACCATGGATTTATATAGTGGTATTATGATATTTTCTGTCTTATCATTGATCCTTTTCCTAATAGTTCCTAATCTGTTAGCTTTTTTTTTGACTGCCACTGCACATTGAGCGGATGTTTTCAGAGACCTATCCACAATGACTCCAACATCTTTCTTGAGTGGGAGCAGGTAATTTAGAATGAATGTGCATTACTTTGCATTTATCAACACTGAATTTCATCTGTCATTTTGTCCCCCAGTCACCCAGTTTAGTGAGATCCCTTTGTAACTCTTCACAGTCAGCTTTGGACTTGGTTATGTTGAGTAATTTTGTATCATCTGCAAATTTTGCTACCTCACTGTTCACCCCCACTTTCCAGATAACTTATGAATATGTTGAACAGCACAAGTCCCCATACAGATCCTTGGGGGACCCTGCTATTTACCTCTCTCCATTGTGAAAACTGGCCATTTATTGCTGCTCTTGGTTTTCTTTTAATCAGTTTCTGATCCATGAGATGATCATCCCCACTTCTTCCATAACTGCTTAGTTTGCTTAAGAACCTTTGGTAAGGGACCTTGTCAAAGGCTTTCTAAAGCTGTATCCTGACATATCTTCCTTACTATCTTCTGGATCAATGGAAAGAGGGAGAACATACAGAAGGCCCCTTCCACAGTGCAGGAGGAAAGCATCAGATTATGGATTGACTGTCCCTGCCTGCTCTCGAGCAGAAGAAGTGACAATTTTTGCTGAATCTCATAGCAAACAGACCCCAACTGAAAAATATGCTCTGAATCAACTGACCCTTTGAGAAGTGTCCCTGCTGAGGTGATCTGCAACAAGGTTATTCTCTCATGCTGAACCCAGGGCCACCAGATAAACATTGTGAAGAATACACCAATCCCATAATCGGATTGGCTCGGCATATAGCTGAGTGGAGTGAGCACTTCCTTGTTTGTTGATATAATACATAAACACATATTGTGCTTCACTGCTTGCACAATGCTCCCATGCAAGTGAGAGAAGAACAATCTGAGGCCAGACAAATGGCTCTCAACTCCAACACACTGAAGTGCAAGTCTCTCTCCTAAGAAGTCCATTGACTTTGAACTGTAAGATGATTCATATGCACCCTCCAGCCACTGTTTAACGCATCAGAACTTACTTTCACCAGTGGTAACAGGGAATGGAACTGGACACCACTGAGAATGTTTGTTCTGACTGACCACCATTGCAATGAGTCCAGAATGTTTTGAGGCATGCTGACTAACATTTGAAAACCGTCCAGATTTAGTCTGTAGACCTGAGACGCCCAATGCTACATTGGCCTCATTCTGAGACACGTGAATGAAGTCATGTAAGTAGTAGCTGCCATGAGACACTGAAAAAAGATTACTTTCTGAGTTTGACATATTTAAATGTTTTAAAACATAGTGCACTACCTTAAAAAAAATCTTTTCTCTGGTACAAAGGCTGTCCCTGCTACCAAGTCCAATATGAAGCCTATGAATAAAATGCTGTGAGCTAGACAGAGATTTGACTTTTTGACATTCAGAAGTCGTCTCAGGTCTAAAAAAAGGGTGATTGTAAAAGCAACAATACTTAATGGATCCTCATGAACAACAGCCTTTAACAGCCAATCGTCCAAAGAGTGGTAAACAACAAGAGACTTGAAGGCTGGAGCCAAAGACTTGGATGGCACAAGGTCCAATGAAATACTCAGATCTATCTTTTTAGCTCCCAAAGCTGTCATGAGTCAGTTCCTTCAGCTGAGCCTGAGAACTAGCCAGCCCAGCGTCCAGGCAGATTAATGGGCAAAGCTGGGTTGTGGTAGGATTGCCTGATTGGCTGAAGGGAGTCCGTGGGCCTGTTTTTAAGCTTAGTAGCAGCAGCAAGTCGCTGACTGCTCAACTATTATGCCTGCAACTGCAATCACTCCTGTGCCTGCTTTGTTCCTAGCCTTGCCCCTTCCTTGTCCTGACCTGCTTCCCTGCTTGCTAGAGTTGCCAACCTTCAGGATTGTCCTGGAGTCTCCAGGAATTAAAGGTTAATCTTTAATTAAAGATTATGTCATGTGATTAAAACTCCAGGAATACATCCATCCAAAATTGGCAACTTTACTGCTTACTCCTGACTCCAGCTCTGACCCTCAAGCTTGACTCCTGACCCTGGCCCTAGGGTTACCAATTTTGGTTGGACGTATTCCTGGAGATTTCATTACATTACATAACCTTTAATTGAAGATTAATCTTTAATTCCTGGAGACTCCAGGCCAATCCTGGAGGGTTGGCAATCCTACCTGGCACTGGCCTTGACGTGATTTCCTGGCTCTTGATTCCTACTCCAACTACTAGGCCTGACAACCCATGCCCCAGTCACAACAGAAGCTGAGACCAGAGCCATCCTTGATTTTGTAACCATAGCAGCTGTCAGAATCAGATGTATCTGATAAATCTGATACTGGACATGACAGATAGGCAGCTTCAAAGCCCTGACGGCTGACGTAGCAAGAACTGGAGTACTTGTGGCACCTTAGAGACTAACAAATTTGTTAGTCTCTAAGGTGCCACAAGTACTCCTGTTCTTCTTTTTGCGGATACAGACTAACACGGCTGCTACTCTGAAACGTAGCAAGAACTGTAGCTGGGCTTGATACAGTTTCTGATTTCTTGAAACCATTAACGTTCAAAGGAGCCAAAACTGGCCTTTTAGATCTTGAATCCAGAGGGAGAAACGCTGGCATAAAATTCCAGCAGATGGAACACCGAGAAGGAAAATGGCCCTCTCCCAAGCATTTAAGGCACATAACGTGGCTGTCCAACTCCAGGAAGACAGCAGAACATGAAGCACACCTCTTCAGTTTTGTCTTTGTCATCTTCAGTTCCACAATAACCTGGAACCAAACTACTAAACAACCTAAAAACCTATGCTTCTAACTAAACAACTAACAATTAACACTAAGAATAGAGGATAAAAACAGGATCTAAACAGAACAGAGCAGTTCACTTCCATTAACAGCAAGCAGTTGGAAGAAACTGAGGTGATAGAGGACACTGCTTCCCCTTACGTAGCCTCGCCCTCAGAGTGTTTGGAGATGCCAAGGGGAGAGTAGAAGGGGGTGCAAGAGCACGCTAATGGACACTGCTTGGAGAAGGTTCTACCATTAGGCACCACTAGCTCACAGTGGGGCCCAGTAGGTATGTGCGTATTATCCAATATCCTCACCAATCTCTACTCAAAATCAATTCCTAGTACTTTTTTTAACTAGCCAAAAGGGGACTAATTCATTCTTAAAACAAAAACAAAAAAAACCCCAATGTTCCTATAACATTTTTCTGCCTATATTTTTTGGATTCTCACATTATTTCTGGCAGAAAATTAGATGGAATCTTCTCTTGAGTCACCTTCCACTACTGGCAGATTGACTCACAGTCAGACTTTTTTGCTTTATAGTGTGTTGGCAAGAGTTCCATCTACATAACTGTACTTAATATAAAGAGTGCCCCCACCTTAGCCAGGGTGCTTCTCAGCATTGTTGGACCATTTTGTGGCATTATTTTAACTTTCATGTAGAAAGGAAGAATGGCCTGGTAATGTGTTTTAGCTGTATATATCTGTATTATACTGTTCTGTTTCTGATAGCCCAGCAACAAATCCAAAAAGGAAAAGTTGCAATCCAAGTTCTAACAGCAAGTGACTTTGACTTATTGCTGTGATTATACTAATTGCTTGTCTTCCTAGTGGGAGGTTGCAGGAAGCTGTTTTGAGGTAATCAAGCTGAGATGCACCCTTCTATTTATAAGAGGTCTAGAAATCTTACACTCAAAAAAAAAGTAGTTAATTGAATCCCTCTCTAAAAACAACAGAGAGGATTTCTTTATCCCCCCTCAGCTATGCAGCACAATAGTTTATGGTTCAGTTCTCTCTATGAATGTCTGTGAACTTAAAATGATCCTGCATAAAAGCTCTGCACACAAAGCTTGTTATAGTACTTGGTCACAGATTTTGGATGCACTGCAAGCCTCCTACAGCTCTATATTCACTCCAGGATCTTCTCATACAGAGATATACAGTGCCATATTAATACACATATTACCAAGCTCCTAGGCAGCTTCAGTACAACATTATAATGTTTCATATGTCTATGATGGCCTTCATCCCAATACTGTTTAATGTTATGGCATCATTGAAATAATTCTAGAGTGCAATATGGCAACCCACCTTAATGAATAGTGCCCCAAATGACTATGGGGAAAGGGAGATTTTGGTAAAGAACACCATGGCAATCTGCTGTTGTTGCAAAAAGAACAAGGGGACCTTTATTCTCCATGAAGACCTTTTAAAGTCTTCTCTGAAACCAATTATCTATCTCAGAAACATGAAGGGCTGAGTCAATCTAAAGAATCTATGGGTGAAATTCTGCTCTCAGTACACCAGTGCAATGCGACTGATAGCAACAGAGTTGTACTGGTGCAACAAAGAGCCAAATTTGGCAGTAGTGAAAACATGATTTTTTGTTTGGTTTGTACAGCACCTAGCACAGTGGAGTTCTGGTCCCTGACTAGGCTCTACAGCAGGGGTCGGCAACGTTTGGTACGTGGCTTGCCAGGGTAAGCACCCTGGCGGGCCGGGACAGCTTATTTACCTGCTGACACGGCAGGTTCGGCCGATCGCGGCCCCCCACTGGCCACAGTTCGCCATCCTGGGCCAATGGGAGTGGTGGGAAGCCGCGGCCAGCACATCCCTCGCCCGCGCCGCTTCCCACTGCTCCCATTGGCCCGGGACGGCGAACTGCAGCCAATGGGGGCCGCGATTGGCCGAACCTGCCGCGTCAGCAGGTAAATAAACTGTCCTGGCCCGCCAGGGTACTTACCCTGGCAAGCTGTGTTCCAAATGTTGCCGACCCCTGCTCTACAGTAACACAAATAATAAATAAATAGTAATAATAGAGATGTTTAAGCCATTAAACCACCCATACCTTTCCAAAGATTTAAATATAAATGCAGAACAAAGTAGAAAACGGAAGGAAAGCAAATTTCTTCATTTTGCAGGGTCACTGGACTACAAATAACAAAAATAATGTTTTTAAGCACTCATGATATATCAAAACTCCCCTAAATAGTACAGCAGAAGTCAGTTTATTTTTATGTAACATACAGCGATTCATATAGAAATATCACAAGAGACTTTGCAATTGATTAGAGCATAGCCATGCAGTGACAAATACACCACATACAATAGCTTTCAATAGAAAATGTAGGCTCCCAGATACTACAGGGATGATGTGGTGTAAGAACCTAGAAAGACAGGAAATATCAGTCGGTATTGTATGCTGAAATAGGAGGAAAGGGATGTAAATAGGCAAGATTTAGGGCAAAACACTAAGCATGGGAAACTGGAAGACTTGGGAGTAGTCAGGGTTTTGTTTTAATAGACAGGGTTATGGGACTCAGTGGCCAGATTAAAAAGATGGGCTTTGAGATAAGATTTGAAGATAGTCAAGAGGTCACTTAGGTAGACAGCAAGGCATCTTGTGCAGAAGTTGAGCTAAACATGAGGACAATTTGGAGAAAAAAGACCAAAATTAAAAATCATCATCTCTCTCCATATATCATCACAAATCAAAACAAAATCTAGTAATTCAAGAAAGAAGCAGAAAGAGGCAATTGTTTGCAAAGCCTGACAGATCTATTGGCAGGCATGCCTGTTGTTCCTATCCTTGATGTGACATACACGGTAAGGGTACCATGCTGTATATAAGTCAAGAAAAACCCCAACGAGTTTCATTATCCTAAGAAATGTAGGGGCTGGCTTCCTTCTGACAGTCAGTGATGCTGTTAGCTAGTCTTTTGCATTGGTAGCAGAAAAAAATTCAGTCAACATATTTTAACCTTCAGAGAGATTCAAGCACATTCTGATCTTACCAAAAAGGCAGATAACAAGTGAAGTACAAGTCTGGCATCAAACAAATAACTAATGGAAGGAGGGGAATGCGGCTTTCTTCCCTATCTCTCCTCCCCCCACTCATTTGGCTTGTAGATCAAGTTAGTCACTTTCAAGGCTAAGGCACTGACAACATATTTTTTTTCCGTGAATAAAATATAAAGAGTGGAGCTTTTCAATAATACTAATGCTTTGGTGGAGCAGTGAAAATAGAACAATGCGTTCCCTAACTCGAATAGACGGCATGGAGGATACACCAATCCTACCTGATGTTGGATCCTAGTATAGACTGAATTAGGCTCTGATCCAAGACAAATCATAAACTCTCTGGGCTCTCTCAGTGATATTTCATTACCAATCCAAAGGATCTTTTAGAGTTTCTTATTGGTAAAGAAATCTAACTGGTCTCAACATTAGATTGCACAGTTTGTTGAAAATAGCATGGTGTGGAGGAAAAGGGAGTTGAAACCAGCCAAACCTTTGGGTTCAGTCTGGGTTTCACATACGTGGGAGTGCAGGAATTCCACAACTTCACATTTGGAAAGAGGCCCAGATTGGAAAGTAAAAATAGAAAAGTGTGTATGTGACTTGAAGAAACTGGATCGCAATGAAGTAAAAAACAAACAAACAAACAAAAGTTTCCTTTGGGCTAGATTCAGACTCTTGGGATGCTGCACCAGTATTCCACTTAATTTGAGAACTTTTCATTCAATATTCTGCACACAGAAAAACTATTCCTAACAAAATCAAAGATTTTTCCATCCCTTTTTAAAGTTGTTTTTTTAAAAATGACTCTGCAGAGTGAGAGTTTGTGATTCACATGTTTGTTTTAAAGGAGGACACTATTTATGAAAGGAGAAAAAATTCAGTAAATGGAGAGAGTTACCATAAGATTCTGTTGTGTCTTGAAGCTACAGACAACAATAGGGGGTTGCGCAGAGCGGCAATGCATTGTGCCTCAGGTGAACAATACAGTTCAGAGTTGCCCTGTGGCCACACCTTGGCAGCAAAGCAGCCAGATGACCTCATTCGTGGAATACCAGCTCTACACCCCCAGACCTACAAGAGCCCCTGGCACAGGAGGCCTTTTGTATATATTTAGGGAAGGCATCCTTGAGATGGAGGGATGGCTGGGTGGTGTACCATGAACTCCCTCCCATACATGCAATGAGAGGTTTCCCTGGCGTGTGCAGAAGGTGGGTGGGTCATGGCCCTGTTGATCAGAAAAATCTAGCATCAGCAGCAATGCTTGCGCTCTATATACCTAGGCAAGGGGACAAGGTGGGGATGGACACAGTAAAGCTATAAGATTGCAATCTGATGTATATAAAGAGAGGTGTCTTCTGGTGCTGAATAAATGAACATATCGACCCAATTGCAAGCTACTTTCCTCTGCGTGCTCCTATATTTTGTACTTGTTAATAACCCCACATAGTTCAGACCTACCTGTATGAATAGCCTTTTCTCCTTATGAATTAAATATATAGGGCTAGATTTGCTTCTTGGTGCTGAAGTTGCATATCAGACCACCAATGGCATCTGAGGCCAGTGTGCGCCAAAAGGATTCAATCTGGGTCACTCACAGTGGCCCCAGCTGGCACAGGCTGTTTTCTTCACTACTCTCCCCAGGGTTTCTACGGAGAAAAGGCAGAATTAAGTTTCAACCAGGACTACACATGGAAGAATCCCACCTGTGGATACTATCTAAGGGAATCCCTAAAATGGCTCTCCAGACAACCCAGCAGATTCTGGGCTCTGAGAGAGCAGGGTTCCAGTCACTTCTGATAATGCTGCTAAATCAGCAGATACAAGGAGAAGCCATAATCCAGAGTGCCCACCAATACTAGTGTGATGCTTACTGCTCTTGCTCTAATTCTACATGGGATGGAGAATGAATTTTGTACTGACTGCAAGCCCCATAGTATATTAACCATTTATTACAGGCCTGTCTGTGAACATTGCATGTTTTTCCCCACTTCTCAGCCCCACCCCATTTAACAGGAAGCCTCCATTCCCTAATTCCCTCCATACATACACACAACAGTTCTGGACACATTACTTAGCCCTGGTCTACACTTGGGGTGTGGGGAGGGGAGAGGAACCGATCTAAGTTACGCAACTTCAGCTACGTTATTCGTGTAGCTGAAGTTGCGTAACTTATATCGACTTACCGTGGTGTCTTCACCTCGGTGACAGGTTTCAGAGTAGCAGCCATGTTAGTCTGTATCCGCAAAAAGAACAGGAGTACTTGTGGCACCTTAGAGACTAACAAATTTATTAGAGCATAAGCTTTCGTGGACTACAGCCCACTTCTTCGGATGCATATCATATGCATATCATATGCATCCGAAGAAGTGGGCTGTAGTCCACGAAAGTTTATGCTCTAATAAATTTGTTAGTCTCTAAGGTGCCACAAGTTCACCTCGGTGAGTCAACTGCTGCCGCTCCCCCGTTGACTCTGCCTGAGCCTCTTGCGGTGCTGGAGTACAGGAGTCTACGGGAGAGCTCTCGGGGGTCAATTTATCACTTCTTGCCTAGACGCAATAAATCGATCCCTGCTGGATCGATTGCTGCACATTGATCTGACGGGTAGTGAAGACATACCCTTATTTCTCCCCCACTGGGACTCAGGTTGAATCTGTTTTGGTGCACAGTTGACTTGGGATTCAAGCCCTGAAGTTAGCATGACAAAGTTTGAGGCAGAGAGACCAAGAAGACCACATCCTGAAGCTTGGACTCCTGGGATTTCAGTCAGATGTTGGGAGTTTTGAGCTAGCCTGGCCCAACTGCAACACCCTTAAGTGTGGCCTGCCTTAATAGGTACCTCCAATCCCAGGTTCTGCTAGGATTACCCCAATAGAAACCAGGAACAAAGAGAACCCATACATTTTAGAACATAAGAGCATCTTATTTTGATCCTATTATTTGGGGCTTTTGTGTTTCAATTTAAAAAATTAACAGTACTGTCGATCTCACCAGGATATGTTTTGATCCAATATTTTCTTTCATACACCCCTCTTTGTGATCATTTTCTCTTAATTATTTCATAGCAATAAAATCATTTTGCTGGCATTACGAATAATCAGAAGTTCAAATAGATCAGCCATGAAACAGAGGAAAAATAATGAGAGCAGTAGCTTTCAGCAGCTCTATTTATAGTGCTTGAGCAACTATAGCTTAAATGAATAAATAAAAAGAACAGTAATTGTATTGAATTATATTGTTCAATTTCAATTGTGTCTCCCAACATAAACAGCCCAGTGATTGATGTGTTATTGTGCACCTGTGGAGTGTGTCTATAATGAATGTGTTTAGGAATGACCCTCTGAGAGTAAATCAATGTTGGAAAGAGACCTCTCTTGATTTGGAATTTTGATTATTCTAAATCAGATTTTAAATGCTCAGAATTTCTGTAAGGAGAAAAAAGAAAAATCACTAGAGAATATGGAAAATAATCCTGCACTGTCAAAGGAAGATGTGACTTAATGTAAGTCAGTCATCCAGATCTTCAGCTGTGGTAAATCAGCGTAGCTCCACTGAAGTTAGTGGAACTACATCAATTTATGTCAGCTGAGGGAATGGGCTCAAATCTTGTAGCTTTATAACCTCTTTTCCATACATGAAGAAAAGGAGCCTGCACCCCTGGTATACTCTTATCAGTCTTCTGGAATAGTCTTACACAGATGTTCCATGGAATTCTGGTTCCATAGATTTAGATCAGAAAAGGGTCAGGTAAGGTAGAGTAAAAGATAGACTAGTATCCTCTGGATCATAACAGTGTAAGGTGCTGTAGAATCCACTTTTTGGCAAGAGATGGATTGGAGGACTGAAGCAATATTGCATTTCCTCTTCCCCTTCTCCCCAACCTTCCAGAAGCCCCAATGAGTGTGTGACCCTGGGAGCCCACTAATGCCAACTGACAGACGGCCCACAACACTGCAACTCACATCACATCAGACACACTCATTGCCCCAAAGCCCTGTTGTCATAACATATAACTCCAAGGTGTTACATAAGGTATCATATGTAAATTGGTGACGTGCTGGTCACGAATATCATTGAACGATGTATGTACGGATGGTGAGTAAATAATTATGCATATGTACTGCAAATATGTTCCTAAAATGTGTTTTGGAGGCAAGTTAGATAAACAAGTTTGGCTTAGACAGAGGACTATGGATTATCATGTCTGGGTCAAGCTTTGTAAGCCAGAGAACAATGAAAGTACATTTACATATAAGGTAAACAAAATCATCAAGCTAAACAAGCCAGGAAGAAAACCACTTAATGATCACATCAGGAACAGAATCTGCACCCAAGAAACCATTGTGGCTCTTCAAACAGAGACAATAGATTTTGAGTAACATAACAGGGGCTAAGTCTCTGACTGCCAGAAACTGGGACTGGATAATAGGGGATAGATCATTTGATAAATTGACCTGTTCTGTTCATTCCTTCTAAAGCATCTGGCACCAGCAACTATCAGAAGACAGGGTACTGGCCTAAATGGACCATTGGTCAAACCCAGTATGGCTGTTCTTAGCTATAATGGCTTTTTAAGAATGTATCAGTCACTGGGGAGACATAAGAGGACAGCACCCCTTTGATCCTATGAAAGCCATACCCTCTTGGCCTGAAAGACAAAAGCTGCTGGAATCTTGATGTAAATGACAAACCCGCTTAGATAAAGATTGTAATGTGCTAAAATTAAGTTTTAGTCACAAGAAAGCATTTTTTGTTTTGTTTTATGTGTAACCATACCTGTCTCATTGATTCTCGCTTGATATCTCTTAAATACCTGTTTTTTATTAATAAGCTCATTCTCATTTTATTACCAAACCATCTCAGTGCTGTCTATTAACGGTGGAGGATGGGTCCTCAGCTAACTTAACAGGCTGATGTATACACTGTCTCTTTGAGGCAGTGAACTTAACTTCTGTGAGTGTCCAATGAAAAGGACTGGACACTTCAGGGAGATGTCTCTGGGAATTTGGTTTCACTGATTGTTACCTACTTCAGCAGACCAGCTCATAGACGATCAGGGCTAGTGGTCAGAGTGGGAGTCGGGCCTAATGGTCAGAGTCCAAACACCAGAGGCCAGGGGCAGAAGTCAGAGTCAGAAGTCAGGAATCAGAACTGAAGTTTGGGACTGAAGTCAGAGTCCAAATGCCAGAGCCAAGGTTTGAGGTGGAGTCAGAGTCAAGAGTCACAGGTGAGGGTCAGATTACCAGGAGTCAGGGAAGGCAGCAGCCAGGCATGAACAGGATGGAACAAGGCTGGGTGCAGGCCAGGGTCTGGGCTGCAGCTGTGGAGGAGCAGGGCTTGGAGAGACAAGCACAAGGAGGCAGAGTCCAGGGGTTTGTGCATTGAGCAGCCAGAGACCTACGGCGGCTGCTAAGTTTAAGAACCAGCCAATCAAGCAGGGCGGTCCATCAGGCAGCCTGGGTGACTTGTTAGGGTGTCAGGAATACTGAGCAGGTGCAGCTGAGGGCCTTATTCCTGACCCCTGCAAGCATAGGTGCTGGGGGTGCTGCTGCATCTCCTGGCTTGATGTGGTTTCCATCATATCCAGGTTCACAGTTTGGTTCAATGGCTCTCAGCACCCCCACTGTACGCCCTGCCTGCAAGGAAAGGTTTGGACAGCCAGAGCCCTAAAAAGTTTGCTGGCAAGGCAGACAAACTGGTGGAATAAGTAGCTGACACACAGCTTAGCAGCAGAAAAGTTCACTCCTGCTGAGGCAGAGCAGTCACTCAGTGGCTCATATAATTCTGGGTAGCCTGAGTAAGATGTCACAGAATATCTCAGGCAGCTGCAGTTCCTTGGTTTGGGGCAAAAATGGGTAGAGAAGGACTGAGGCAGGTGGATGGGCAGGGAAAGCTCCTTTTCCCTGCATCATCCCACTAAAACTTCAAAGATTTCCCCATCTAAGCTGGTGTGGAGATGACAGAGGCATGCTGGCTATGGGCTCCAGGGGAGGGTCACTGAGTGTCCAGATCTTCATATCTATGTCCTAAGGCACCAACTTGTCAGCAAGGTCACACTCCTTGTCTGCTCCACTGGTGGTCAAAATCAAAATAGAAATAGAGGCAAGCTTTTTTTCTGTGGAAGGGCATGAGATAGCCCATGGTTTGCAATGGTCCTGTTTTTATCTTCTTCAGATTTAATTTAACGGTCTAAAATCTGCAGTAATTCACTCATCCCCTTAAACTTCCACAAAATCAGAAAGATCTTACCTAAATTTGTACTGGAACTATTACAATTAATTTCTCTAGCATATCGGTGCCAGTATGTGTTATCCCACATTTTCTACTCAATCCAGTTTACTACATGCTAGTTTTGAGCTTTGTGCCTCTCTATTGTGAAATCAATACTGTTCTGCTGTGTGTTTAGGTTTGGGGTTGTTTTTGCTTAAAGAGCGCTGGCAAGCAATTTTAACGTTTTTTAAAAAAAGTCCAGAACAAATTAGTACAGCCAGGGAAGTAAATATAAATACTGTAAGGACAAATTACGCAAATAAGGGGCAGGTGACAACCAAAAGCACAAGTATCATTGGAGCATGAGCTGCTAAAGTGGAATAATATTTATGTACTGCAAACATATTTGTGCTACTGAGCAAATCTGAGTTCTCTAAGGACTGAGAGAATCATAAACACCTGCCTTTGCAGCAGCACAGTGGGCAAGCAGTCTAGTGCCAACCAATATAAAATACAAAAATATTAGCAGTGCTCAGATGGGGAAGATAATATTGGATAGTCCATGCCAATATTTCTCACTCCTCTTAGCTGAAAAAGGTGAGTGGGTGGGGAAGTTATTACTAGCATGTAACACTCTAGATGTGCTAGGTGTTAGAAAAGGGTGTGCAGAACACAAAAGAAGTGAATGGGAAAAGAGTTTCCTATGTCACTTCCTCCTCCATTTTGAGTGCTAAAGTGGAGTTAAAGTGACAAAAATTAGGAATTTCAGAATTAAGACACAGACACTACCTGTCCTTTATACCTATAATACCATTACACCACACTAGCATCAGTGCCAACAAAAGGAAAACTCAAATCTAGCCTAGATTGGCAGTGATTGTGCAGCCAAGATTGGTGGTGACAGAAAATTTTGATGTTCTTTGTGAAATGAATTGGTCTTGATCCTGTTCCTACTGAACATATGTCCTCATCACAAAAGTGACTATCATACCTGGCAGTAACTGACAGTTTGTTGAGAATCTCAGCAGAGACCAAGGAATGGATTAGTATGAAGCATAAACTATCTTCTCACTCTTAGACATGGCTCCTCCAGGACAGGACTCTTGCAGGGTGTATGATACAGGAAAATTTGCTTTGCTGCATTTTGATGTTTATCTGAAACTAGTCTGAATTATCTAGGCCATCAAAGTAGTTGCCATATTCCTCCCTTGCTACACAAACCCTTTCCCTCATAGACATTGGCTTCCCCTTCCTGACAGTTTTATGGGGACAGCTCACCAACTTGCCATCCCTCTCTGACATCTTCACAAAACTTTGTTTCCTCCACACCTGCCTGCGCCTTGAAAAACTAGCCAGCAGCTCCTTCTGCTCTTTTCCTCTTTGAGTAGTGGCTGGAAAGTGCCCTAATCCTCTCCAGGGAGAAGAATAATAGGCCTTTTCCCCAAATCAGTCTCAGGTTGTCCTAAGAGAATAGACTTTCCCTGTGGTATTTTGGCATTTTTCTTTCTGGTGCTAGGAAAAGACATTGTGAGAATTGTCTCCTTTTTCCTCCTCATCTGCATTACTGTTTTCTGGCTGGAAACCAGAAGTGAGCAAAGTCTGAGCAAAGTCTAATCAAAGTATTTCAGCTCCACAAGAAAGTTTAGATCTAAACATCGGTGAAGGTTCTATAAGGTTTTGAACTGGTTCACCCAAATCTATTTAGACCTTTTTGGATTGAGACGACCCAATTATTTATTCAAAAAATTATTGTTAGATGGCGTTCAGATACGCAGAG
This sequence comes from Trachemys scripta elegans, assembly GCF_013100865.1. NCBI lineage: Eukaryota > Metazoa > Chordata > Testudines > Emydidae > Trachemys > Trachemys scripta. The sequence continues at coordinate 100,878,075 of NC_048300.1, forward strand.
CCACACAGAAATTACACAACATAAGAACATAAGAGCATTAAGAATTGCCATACTGGGTCAGACCAAAGGTCCATCCAGCTCAGTGGCTGACAGTGGACAATGCCAGGTGCCCAGAGGGAGTGAACTTAACAGGTAATGATCAAGTGATCTCTCTCCTGCCATCCATCTCCACCCTCTAACAAACAGAGGCTAGGGACACCATTCCTTACCCATCCTGGCTAATAGCCATTAATGGACTTAACCTCCATGAATTTATCTAGTTCTCTTTGAAATGCTGTTAAAGTCCTAGCCTTCACAACCTCCTCAGGCAAGGAGTTCCACAGGTTGACTGTGTGCTGTGTGAAGAAGAACTTCCTTTTATTTGTTTTAAACCTGCTGCCCATTAATTTCATTTGGTGGCCCCTAGTTCTTATATTATGGGAACAAGTAAATAACTTTTCCTTATTCACTTTCTCCACACCACTCATGATTTTATATACTTCTATTATACCCCCCTTAGTCTCCTCTTTTCCAAGCTGAAAAGTCCTAGCCTCTTTAATCTCTCCTCTTATGGGACCCATTCCAAACCCCTAATCATTTTAGTTGCCCTTCTCTGAACCTTTTCTAATGCCAGTATATCTTTTTTGAGATGAGGAGACCACATCTGTACGCAGTATTCAAGATGTGGGTGTACCATGGATTTATATAAGAGCAATAAGATATTCTCTGTCTTATTCTCTATCCCTTTTTGAATGATTCCTAACATCCTGTTTGCTTTTTTGACTGCCACAGCACACTGCGTGGATGTCTTCAGAGAACTATCCACGATGACTCCAAGATCTCTTTCCTGATTAGTTGTAGCTAAATTAGCCCCCATCATATTGTATGTATAGTTGGGGTTATTTTTTCCAATGTGCATTACTTTACATTTATCCACATTAAATTTCATTTGCCACTTTGTTGCCCAATCACTTAGTTTTGTGAGATCTTTTTGAAGTTCTTCACAGTTTGCTTTGGTCTTAACTATCTTGAGCAGTTTAGTATCGTCTGCAAACTTTGCCACTTCACTGTTTACCCCTTTCTCCAGATCTCCAACTTACATGGGAAGTAGGCTGCATCTACTTATTTAATTATTTATTGAACTTTGACAGCTTGTTTGGTAACTTGCAAACATAAGAAAACAGAGTATCTGCCTCAGAGAGTGTACAGTCTAACTTGGGGGGGGAGATGTGTATTATACATACACACACACCCACAAAATTCAGGCACACATAGTTTGTTGGTAAGAGTACTGTGAGATGTAGAAATCTTTTGGTGGCCATTCAAGTCATTACAAAATATAGCAGTTATTTTTTCTTCTTAATATATAAAGTTCTGATCACTTAATTCTGATTCCCTTATTACACTCAGTGCAAAACTTGAGAAAAATTTACCACCAGAGTGTCTGATATTCATCTACATAGCTCACACCACATATGAATTTGGCCCAAGATACAGAAATAAAAGCAGTGGATTATACTCCATGTAGACTAAAGTACATTAAAAATAAACAAACAAAAAAGTGTGTGTGGAGGAACTGAGTCTCAAGTCCTTAATTATAGGAAACAGGAAATAGTTTGGTTGCCCTCCTCCCCAAGATCAAAATTAGTAATTATACAGCTTCCCAGAGCTTCCTTCCCCTTTTGTCACGTCTATAGCTTGGCATATTTCTACACCACCATTTCTTTGGGGTGAGGGATCACTATAAGAATGTAAAGAGAAGGAAAGAAAGATGCACAATGTGTTCCAAGATGAGAGCAGAGAAAGCCAGCTCATGATAAAGTCAGCTAATACTTCCCCTAGGATTACACAGTGGGTCATCCAGGAGCACACAAGAGAATTTTTTCCTTCATAATTTGCCATTGAAATTTTGCAAGTTGTAACCAGGATGCTGCAGCATATTAACAAAGGGGAATTGACATTCCAAGAAAAAAAAATTGATTTTTTAAAACAATTTTTTGAAGATCTCTACAAAAAGACATTCACCTTGGGGGAAAGGGAGCTAGAAATTATCCTTTCATTTTACTGTGCTATAATACAGCATGTTTTCTCCATTTGACTGCACTGTTTATTAACAAGACAAAGATATTTATATTTGTATCATTCTTATTTAATTAAATATAAAAGTGAACAACATTTTTACAGACACTTTGAGCCAAATCCAGTCATCATTTTACACATGGAAATTCATCTGAAATCAACAGAAATTTTGTGTAAAAATCAATGTCAACATTTCACCCATTTAGAAGCAGCCATATAAGGCACTTTTTTTAAATCAATGTCAATATAATCACATACATTGTATAATTACATCAGTTCTGTGTCATGGGCTAATACAGTACATAGTGGGAGGCAAATTCCCCAACTTTATTATGCAAAGAAAACTCACAATTTGTCAGTATTGGGCAAAAGAGGCCACAAATAACTTTGCTTTGGGAAAGAGCACTGCGAGAATATCCACTGACAGCAGTGAGTGTAGGGTATTATTTCAACTGTGCAGTTTGCTCACAGCTAACAAGTTGGTCTAATAAAAGATATTACCTCACCTACCTTGTCTCTCTAAAAAAACAACAACAACAAAACCACCAATCAGATTATTAGCCAACTTGAATCTATCAGTTTGAATTTTTAACCTGGAACTGAAGAAATTTTCCGGAGAATGTGATGTACTAAATATTTAAACCTGAACATCAATGGCAATTTTACAATGTGCCCTCTCTCCTCTTCTATACTGGCTGACAGTTCACTAGGGCCCCAACACTGCAGCAATTTAAACACGATTAATTTCACTCAATGCAAGTAATCTTGTTAACTTCATGGACATAAGGGTAAATCTACACTGCAATTTAAGGTATGATTGCAATGCATGGAAGCATACCTTTATTATCTTCAATCTAGCGAGCACAGGTAGCAATTGTAGTGAAGATGTGGTAAGACGGACTTAGGCTCGGGCTACCAACCAGAGTATGTACCTGGGGTCCCCAGGAGGCTTGTACTAGCCCACTCTGGTCTGTGCTGCCATGTTTTTGCCACTACTGTTACCCACGCTAGCGAGGACAGATATGCCTACACACTACAATCACACCATCACTTGAGGTGTAGATATACCTTAAGTCTTCACAGGGTTGGAGCCTAGGTGCATGCTCATCTTCTTACTGTCCTAGATAGGCAGATAGCCATTTAGGTGGGTGGCTTAGCAAAGCGTATTTCAAAGAATGAAAATAAAAAAATATTTGTGATCAAAAACAAAACTCAGGGTGCAATGCTGCAAGTTGTTCTACACAGGCTTGCAGGATCAGGGCCTTTGTTTGAATTCAGCAAGGCCACGCACTGTAGCTGTCCAATTGTTAGCCCTAAATGCACAGCTGTTGAGACAAAAAGGGCTTAACAACATATATGTATAAAGTTTCATGACAAATGTAAATGCACCTATAACTATTTTTGCAACAGAGACAAAAGAAACCCCCAACGTTTCAACCCTAAGGCCTCTATCAAAGATTCAAGGCTCTCTTCTCCTGCACTCCCTTTGATAAAGGCCTGAGGGCTAAAACTGAGTTTTCATCTGTCTGTGCTACAAAAGCTAGAGTTCACTGATAGTCTCTCACCACATCTGTTGCCTTTGTTCAAGAAATTTAAAAGTGTTAGGATGTGCTTGCGATAATTAGCAGGTGTTTTATACCCTGGGTGTCCAAAAGGGTTCAGCAACCCTCAAGCAGTTAAATAATCATTGTTTCATGGCTTTGGGGAGAAGTAATTAAGTAATTACTGTTGGCTACCATTGAGGATGATGGTGGCCAAGATTACACTGGTCTACAATTTTTGAGAAGTCGTCTGCTTCAGAGATAAAATGTGCTATTTATTATGTATTTTGATGTGCTGAATTCAAATACGACAATTAAAACAACTGATTGGCTACTGTTTCTAAGATATTTAAGTTTTTACGTTTTATGTCTATGTTGTGTAGATAGTAGAGTTTTAATCATAAATTGTAAACCTAGGTCTTTTCATGTGTTTATAGTTGCTTTACATGATAATATTTCACCTGTCCTGTTTATGTAACACTTTAAAAATCAGCAAAAGGGTTATATAAATAAAATTTATTATGAAACAAAAGGCAAAAAACTATTATGTACATAGTTTAGTCCTATTCAGTGTCTACTCGGCGCTTCTTGGCTTGTCTCTTGTATTCATTAAATGGAGCATCTCTTGTCACTATCCAGCAATAGTCTGCAAGCATTGATGGGCTCCATTTGCCCTGATAACGTTTCTCCATTGTTGCAATGTCCTGGTGAAATCACTCGCCGTGCTCGTCGCTCACTGCTCCGCAGTTCGGTGGAAAAAAATCTAGATGAGAGTGCAAAAAATATATTTTTAGTGACATGTTGTAACCAAGGCTTTTGTATGCCTTGAGGAGGTTTTCCACCAACAACCTGTAGTTGTCTGCCTTGTTGTTTCCGAGAAAATTGATTGCCACTAACTGGAAGGTTTTCCAGGCCGTCTTTTCATTGCCACGCAGTGCATGGTCAAATGCATCATCTTGAAGAAGTTCACGAATCTGAGGACCAACAAAGACACCTTCCTTTATCTTAGCTTCACTTAACCTTGGAAATTTTCCACGGAAGTACTTGAAAGCTGCTTGTGTTTTGTCAATGCCTTGACAAAGTTCTTCATCAGACACAGCTTGATGTGTAAGGGTGGTAACAAAATCTTCCTTGATTCAACAAGTGGCGGATGCTGAACACTTTTCCTCCCAGGCTCCAATGACTGTCGGAGTGACCAATCTTTCTTGATGTAGTGGGAATCTCTTGCACGACTATCCCATTCGCAGAGAAAACAGCAGTACTTTGTGTATACAGTCTGCAAACCAAGCAAGAGAGCAACAACCTTCAAATCACCACAAAGCTGTCACTGATGTTGGTCATAGTTTATGCACCTCAAAAGTTGTTTCATGTTGTCATAGGTTTCCTTCATATGGACTGCAGGACCAACTGGAATTGATGGCAAAACATTGCCATTATGCAGTAAAACAGCTTTCAGACTTGTCTTTGATGAATCAATGAACAGTCTCCACTCATCTGGATCGTGAACGACGTTGAGGGCTGCCATCACACCATCGATGTTGTTGCAGGCTACAAGCTCACCTTCCATGAAGAAGAATGGGACAAGATCCTTTTGATGGTCACGGAACATGGAAACCCTAACATCACCTGCCAGGAGATTCCACTGCTGTAGTCTGGAGCCCAACAGCTCTGCCTTACTCTTGGGTAGTTCCAAATCCTGACAAGGTCATTCAGTTCACCTTGTGTTACGAGGTGTGGTTCAGAGGAGGAGGATGGGAGAAAATGTGGGTCCTGTGACATCGATGGTTCAGGACCAGAAGTTTCATCCTCTTCCTCTTCTTCGTCTGACTCAAGTGAGAATGATTCTGGTGCATCAGGAACCGGCAGTCCTTCTCCGTGGGGTACTGGGTGTATAGCTGATGGAATGTTTGGATAATGCACAGTCCACTTTTTCTTCTTTGACACACCTTTCCCAACTGGAGGCACCATGCAGAAGTAACAATTGCTGGTATGATCTGTTGGCTCTCTCCAAATCATTGGCACTGCAAAAGGCATAGATTTCCTTTTCCTGTTCAACCACTGGCGAAGATTTGTTGCACAAGTGTTGCAGTATATGTGTGGGGCCCACCTCTTATCCTGATCTCCAATTTTGCAGCCAAAATAAAGGTGATAGGCTTTCTTAACCATAGTGGTTATACTGCGCTTTTGGGATGCAAAAGTCACTTCACCACAAACATAGCAGAAGTTATGTGCACTGTTCACACAAGTACGAGGCATCTCTGCTCACTTTGGCTAAACAGAAATGTGTCCCTTTGCAAAATCAAACACTGACAAATAAGAGAGCACGACACTGTATGATTTCTAGGGCTGATATAGGGCAATTTGTTCAGCAAAGTGATGTAAGCTTCGTTATGATTGCATCATCCATGACTTCTAGGAATAACATGATGCAATTCATATCATGTATGATGCAATACCAGCTTCAGATTGCATCATTCATTGTTTTGCCTAAAAAGCAAGTACTGTCCAAACCTAGTCATAGATTTATTCATAGATCCAGTCAAAGATGTATTTTAGTCATTTCGGGTTTGAGATCCCTTCCCTTTATAACTCACTTATCCTCCACCATTCCCAAGTCAAGGGTCATATTTTCTGACCCAATAGACCTTGAAAACTAGAGCCAATCAACAATTTTAAGCATCATTTTCGTTCTCAGTGACCCAGAATTAGTAAAGTTCGACTACATTTATTTCAGAAGCATTTTGGCTGTAGAGCAGTGTTATTAAGCATCTGGAATCTACAATTATTATTCTTCCAATAGCTACAAAGGAAACCACAGTCCCTGCCCCAAAGAACTTAAAATCAAGCCTGAATTTTTCTCAGTTTTTTTGTAAAGATTAGGCACCTCTGGCTATATTTTTATACTCTGGGAAGCCATGAAGAGCCTGCTAGTCAAGTCTGTATTTTAGCACTGATAGTGTAGGTGTTAAAAGTATATGTATACAGTGGCCACCCACAGTGTTATAATAACTTTGCTTGCAACAGCCAGAAAAATGATTACCAAAGGCTGGAAATCCAGTTCAGAGCCCATAGTTACAGAATGGTTATCAGATTAATCGAACATAATTCTCACTTATGCTAAAAGAAATAGACTGCCAGGGTAGTTTGATATATGGCACTTTCTGCTTCCACTACTCAAGAGGAATTCCTAATTATTACACATTAACATTATACAATCCAAAAATACAAAGTAGAATGTGGCCTAAGTTTTTGTTTTATGACTAGTTGTATGTTCTCTTAGTGATTTTTTATGCAAGCACACCCTTAAAGTTGTGATTAATAGTATGCCATTTGGATGTCTAGCATAGGCCTCAGAGGGTGAGGGTGGGGCATTCCCAGCCATTTTTATCATGCTAGCACACTGATGCTGAACACTATTTATTTATCCAGCAACTGAGGAGTTGACTAGTTGTTATCTGCTCTAAAATCATATAAATGTCCCACTTGCAAGAGTCAAAGACAAACTGTCCGTAAAGCCTGCCACTGGTTTGAGGCTCTTAAGGCCAAATCCTTTGGTCTGTTCTGCAGCTGTATTTCCATTGCTGCACAGAAGTGAGGAAATGGGGGCTGGGGCAGAAATGAAATTAAACTCAATAAGAGTGGGCTAGAAAAATGACGGGGCCATGGGCCATGGATCTGTGCAGTGTGCTCTGATCCACTGATCCTCAGTGTTTCCAACTCCCACAATTTTATTGGGAGTCATCATCTTTGACATTTTCCTGAAAGCCCCAGCTCCTGTACTCAAATGATAATGTGAGAATCTCAGCCTTAACAAAATAAATAAATAAAAAAGTAAGTTTACAACCTTCATTGCTATGGAAAAAAGCTTGAAAATGTGACCCAAATAAACTGTAAAGACAAATAAAAAGAACACAAACTCTACTGATGTTTAAAACTCATACTTTTTTTCTAGTCCATGATCTATGATTGATTAAGTTTGGCAATACTGAAAACCTTTCCCAGGAGGCATGTAATAATTAGGCCATGACTACCTACCACCATCCATTAACTAGTGGAGCCAAAGCCAAAGGCTACACATCATGCCTCCAGGGAATGCTGGGTATAACAGTGCAAATCCCTCTTGTGGGGGACCAGAATTTCATCCTTATTTTCAGGTAAATTCTGTTATGAAGATTAGACAAACCCATTTTCATAAAATAAAAATGGATCTCTACTTTTAAACAAAATCCAATCTGTTTGGTTGGTCCCTTGTTAAAACATTTGGCAGCACATCACTGACATGATATGGAATTATGAGGATTCAGAAATTCTAAGGTGACCAGGGACCATTGTGATCATCTAGTCTGATCTCTTGTACAGCACAGGCCATAGAACTTCCCCACAATAATTCTTAGAGCGGATCTTTTAGCAAAACATTCAATCTTGATTTAAAAATTGCCAGTGATGGAGAATCCACCTTCACCCTTGGTAAATTGTTCCAATGGTTAATTACTCTCACTGTTAAAAATGTACATCTTATTTCCAGTCTGAATTTGTCTAGCTTCAACATTCAGCCATTTATGTTATACCTTTCTCTGCTAGATTGAGATGACCATTACTAAATATTTGTTCCCTCGGTAAGTACTTACAAACTGTAATCCGGTCACCCCTTAACCTTCTTTTTGTTAATCTAAATAGATTGAGCTCCTTGAGTCTATCACTATAAGGCAGGTTTTCCAATTTTTAAATCATTCTCGTAGCTCTTCTCTAAACCATCTCCAATTAATGATCATCCTTGAATTGTGAGCACCAGAACTACACACAGTTTTCCAGCAGAGGTTGCACCAGTGCCAAATATAAAGGTAAAATAACTTCTCAACTCCTCCCCTGTTTATGCATCCCAGGATTGCATTAGCTCCTTTGGCGCTGCAGGATCACATGGGGAGTTGATTATCCACAACCACACTCAAATCCTTTTCAGAGTCATTGCTTCCCAGATGTATACATTTACCCATATTAAAAGGCATTTTGTTTGTTTGCGCACAGTTTACCAAATGATCTAGATTGTTCTGAATCAGTGACCTGTCCTCCTCATTATTTACTGACCTGACACCATCAAAGCTGTCCTTAAGAATGGCCAGTGGTCTCTCATGCAGATTTTTAAAATATACTACAAATACTTTTTAAAATGCAATATAGACTGGCATTTTTTAAATAACCATTAAAAATAGATGCATACCAATTATGTTAAGGGAAATTCCAGTTAAGGCTTGGGGTGTTCCAGTCAATGTGGCCCTCTGTCAGCAGAGCCTTTGAACAGTGGAGAATGACAAGGTGTGTATGTGGGTAAATGTAACCAGAGATCTCCATTTGCTCCACCTCTCTCTCTGTTAAATAGAGGACTTGTCTATGTTGAAATTAACCAGCATGACTATTGCAATAGCTATACTGGTGGATGCTCTAGCCCAGAATAAAAGAGATTTACAGCCACAAGTACTCCTGTTCTTCTTCTTACAGCCTACTTTGTGACAACAGGCTTGAACAACTGGGTGTCTTATTTGGAATAGCAAACCGCCTGTTGGTGGAGCAAGATCATCACCGTGCACTGCTACAGGAGAAACTTGGGTTCAGCATCAGACTTGGGTCTGGCACTTCCCCAGCCAGGAGAGAATTTCAGTGCATTATAGATAGATTATGCTGATAAGCCTGGCCCTTTGGACATTGTTGAAGTGAGGAGGAGCAGCTGCATATTCAAAGAGCTCCTTGGGTTGCTAGTTTACACAAATGTATTGACATTCTCCTTGCAGGAAACTGCTGGTATGCATTCCCAGCAGGCATTAAACTCTAGGTGATTGAGGTGGTTAAGAGAAAACTTCAAATGTAGAGACTCTTTATCTCTGATCAGAAAGGAGCACTTTCATGTCTACCCTAATGACAGAGGAGAGAGAGAGAGAGAGAGAGAGAGAGAGAGAGAGAGAGAGTAATTCATAAGACTGTCAAACCATATATTGTTATTTATATAGTCATAGTTGTGCATAGCATTTCACTCTAAGGTGATAAGAAGAGTCCTTGCCCCTTTAATATTTTAATCTAAATTAAATTATAACACAAAGCAATGACAACAATCCAGGTACGTAGGCCAAGGAAGTGCAAGGGGGAAGGCATCAGTAGACACAAGAAGAGGAGTTAGTAGTGTAGTTCTAGCCATGTTGGTCCCAGGATATTAGAGAGATAAGATGGGACGAGGTAATATTACACAGAGCTTTTCTTCAGGTATGGAAGAGGAGCACTGTTTTAGGGGAGGGTAGATTTTCCTATAGGGAACAAGAAGAATTGATTAATATGGTATATTTTATGTTGATTATTTAAGGCTTTATATTTTAATATACTATATCAATTTACAGAGTAGCAGCCGTATTAGTCTGTATCCGCAAAAAGAACAGGAGTACTTGTGGCACCTTAGAGACTAACACATTTATTTGAGCATAAGTTTTCATGGGCTTATGCATCTGATGCATCGGATGAAGTGGGCTGTAGCCCACAAAAGCTTATGCTCAAATAAATGTGTTAGTCTCTAAGGTGCCACAAATACTCCTGTTCTTATTTCAATTTAATCATTTTAAATTCTATATTTGATGGGTTGTAGTTGCAGTGTTGCCAATCTTATGATTTAAATGCATGTGCCATGACATTTCATGTTTTTCTTACAGATCCAGCTACTGGAGTCACGTGATGTCATACAAATGTCAATTTTCTTTTTTTCTTTTCTTTTGTTTAAGTGCACCTCAAAGCCTCAGAAATTGAAGGCAAAGAAAAAATTCAAATTTTGTTACACTTTAAAAACATCTCATAATTTTTAAGGCAATCATTGGGAGGAGGCTGACTCATGATTTTTAAATGCTTAGAGTTGGAAGTACTGTTATTGGAAGGCCTCCTGGGACAAGGACTGAAATGATTTTGTGATTAGAAAATCTGGGGTAGCAACCAAAAAACTAAAGAATGTCAGGGCAGCTACATGAAAAAAGCATCCCATTCTATTTCCTACAGTCACACTGAGAATTGGCTCAGACTTGAATTCTTGCTTTATTCACTAATGACAAAGCTACAAGTTTGTGTACCAAGTATACTTCATTAGGAGAAGCAAGTTGTATAGATAATAAATAGACAGACACACACTGTTACCTACACACATATTCAGAAGGAGAAAGAAGGGGAGAGGTTAATATATTCCCCAGGCAGAAAATAAATGTCGTTTGTATTTGTGTTGGGCTCTTGATTCCCATGAGGTAGTTATTAGAAGTCATGTTTGGAATTGTTTTAAGGATGTTTAAGACTCTTTTCCTCACGTTGTCACAAGCTCATTACCACAGAATTACATTATATAAACAAGAGCAGGCTAGAGCCAACTTGGCTTGGCTATTGCTGTCTGAGGGAATTGGAAAAGAGGATAATTTCCCTTGCCTTTGGAAAAAGGCAGGCATAGACTGAACAGCAGACAAGCTCATCTCCTCTCTGTCAGTGCTGGACCACGTGGCTTTTTATTTCTTAGAGTGGCTCTCTCTTTAAATGACTGGTACTTTCCATGGACCGCATTTTTGGTAAGTACAGTGCATCTCCGCACCAAAGCACAGAGGATTAGCGCAGTAATGAATTTTCATCTCCAATGACTCTTTAAAATACAGCACTGCACAATAAAGTCTCCACTGCATCACTGCAGAAATAATTACTAAAAATGTGGTGGTTATAAATATTATTCAGTACAGTGGAGAATCACTTCAACAGAGAAAAAAGCCCAGAGGAGGAGTCTGGAGAGAGTTCAAGCCAACCCAATTCCCTATCTTTCCCAAGAAGACAACATTGATTATATCTATGAGGTTTACCCTTAAGGTTCCGTGGGATTTTAGCCCCTTTATAATTTATCAGGATATTAACATTTTAGTCCAATGTGAATAACTGATAATACTGTCCCGGGCAAAATAGCCCGAAACAGGCCAGATTTGGATACCCTCACTCATACTGAGTTGCACAAGCAGTCTTATTATAACCATCAGGACTACTTGTGGAATAAAGTATGTTTATAAGGTATTGTGTATTCAATGGGAACAGTGGATTAATTTTGGGATAACAGTCCTTATTTTTAAGGCCCTCCACTGTACTAGACCAAGTTACCTAAAATACCAGCTCTTGCTCAGTGACCTAAACCTCCTTTGACAATTGCATTGCACAGAAACAATAAAACTGTCAAGTTCAAGAGATAAACTCTTGAAGCAGGGGACAACAGTCTGACAGCTGGCCCAAGACTAGGAAAATCCTTAGGTAAAGATGACCACAGACCCCATTCAGGCTGAAATGTAAGATTTACTTTTTTAGCTTTACCTCTCTACCACATCAGCAGCAATAAAGTAAAAAAAAGAAGACAATGGGGGAAGAGGAGAATGTCAGTTGGTCACACATACACATGCCAAAAGAAGAGGGGAGGGGGATAATTCTAGAAACTTGCTAAGGAAGGAGGAGTAATTAGACCCTATATTGTATTCATTCTTTTTTGGGGGGTGGGGAGGGGAGAGGAGCAGGGAGGCAGTTCAGATACTATTCTGATGTGTGCCTGACAGGAACATAGGGACACAAAGAGAGAGAAATCTCACTTTTCAATTTCCCCATTGCAGTTTGGAATAGCTTCTGCAAAGAGTTGGTCAGAAAATGGCACACAGATTTTACAAAAACCCTTGTGAAATTTTTGTCCTGGACTTTTTTCTCTCATTGAAGTTCAAAATGGGTGAACATTTATCAACATTTCAAAACATTTCAAACAGCTTTACTTCCATGTTCTCAACTGCATCACTCTCACACTGAGCCAAAAACCCTTTCTGCTCCCACCTTCAAATTTTTCCCAGAAGCCCTACTATCTTTCTTGCTGGATGTCCTAAGCCGCAAGTCTGTCGCAGTTTTCCCCATTTAAAATCAGATGCTATGCAGAGCGAGGCTTCCTGCCACATTGAAAACAGATCTTGCCAGCAGGCTGTCCATCAGAGTTTTAGTCATCCTGGATCCCCCTAAGTACTGTAGAAATAGTACACATAAACTGTTCAGCAGTCAAATTGTTCTCCAGGAGCTCACTCTCAGTTGAAACAAATACTAATATTCCGGAATATTGCAAACAGTTGTTGTTTGGCACACTAGCATTCTCTGTCCTTTTGGAACGATATAAAACTGTCAGCTCATTAATGGATTTTTTGGGGCAGAAATTAAACAATTGCTGAAGAAAATGTCTTGTAAACATTGAAGCAACCACAATAGCACTCCATGCATATACAAAGAAAAACAAAATGAAAACAATATTTTGCAACTAAATTTATCTTTACTTAATCAGCAAAGAGTCCCACGACCTTGCAACCAATCTTTGGTATAGCAATTGAGAGTCACTTGAGAGTCCATTTAGAAAATGGCACTGTAGTTCACAGGACAAAACTTTACTGATAAGTCAGAGCCATTGTTCTGACAACATTAAATACTGCAGCCTTATTAGTTGATGCACTTTTGCACCAACCCAATCATTCCAACATCAAGGACCAAGTTTCCCAAAGAGCACAGCTCCCATTTAGGTAACTCAATAAAGACCAGATTTTCCAGAGTACTCAGCAACCAGCAGCTCCCATTGTGAGTCACATGATCAGATTATCCAAAGATATTATCACAATGTGTTAATTTTGGTGCTTAAATAGGAGCTAAGCACTTTAGAAAATCTGACTGCAAATATAAAGTTATTCCGATAGGTGACCTGACTGGAGAGATATGTATAGTAAAAACATAGGCAAAACTCTTGTTTTCAGTGTTGTAGCCATGCTAGTCACAGGATATTAGAGAGACAAGGTGTGGGAGGCAACATCTTTGACTGGCCAAACTTCTGTTGGTGAAATTGACAAGTGTTTGAGCTTACACAAGGTTCTTCTTCAGGTCAAGAAGAGCTCTGTGCAAGTCGAAAGCTTGTCTCTTTCACCAACAGAAGCGATTTTTCTGTTTTGTTGCATGTGCACTGTAAAAAATGTATGTTTTCTAAAATACAGTTCTCTATTTGGATCTCCCAAATATTTAGTGGATGCCATGCAATTCCTTTGGTAAAACTCGACAGACAGACCATTTTGATCCACATCACATCAATAGTTTGTTCTGTAGCTCTGGCCAAAAAACAAGTCAAAACACACACAAAAAGCCTAAAAACTAAGATGAGTGGGGAGACAGGGATTTGGAAGCGGGGGAAGACGGGAAAAACACTAACGATCATAGTGATATCAGTGTTTTAAGTAAATTTTCTCTGACAAAAATGTCCATTCTATGAGATGCTTTGTTGCGCCACTACACAAAATTCTAGGTTTTTTTCTCCAGGCTCACATGTCCATTGTCCCATGGTTAGACCTGCAACCATGGGACAATGCTTCTGGGCAATACTTCTCCATGACTTCAGTATTGCATAAGGATTTTGTTAATTCCAGGTGCAATTAGTCCACAAACAGGAAAAAGGGGATATATGCCTCCTGGTATATATTTAATGCTGATGTTCAGCCATGCAGTTGCCCAAACCGTGCACAGACAGATGCTTAGAGGCACCCGCTAAAGTTTTTCATTTAAGATTAGGAATTGGGCACACAATACATACCCGCAACTCATCCACATAATATCCTTGGCCAAAAAATGACATCTCGGATGTAAATCAATTATTAATAATGTGGCTTTAAATTAATATGTTTCAATGGCAAGAGAACAGTGGTACAGTTCGGTATATTCTAGAGCACTTGAGTAACTGGGGTCCCATTCCCAGCAGTAGAGGGAAATCATCAGTCTCAGCCCAAGTTATTTCCCGACCTGACTGCAGCAAAGAAAAGGCTGTGTTTAATGAAGGCTTTACCCTAAAGGAAAGGCTACAATTCCATGATATTAGAATAGTCTTACAGTGAGTCACAGAGAATTTGCCTTTGATTTGGAGGACTGGTGAGCTCTGTGCTCTGGCCACCTCCCTAACATCTTTCCTTCTCTGCAGCAACGGAATGGCTACATGTCTCAGAATATTTGCAACAATCTCATAATTGAGATTCATTCTCCTTAGCCCGGAGGGCAGAAGCTTAGACTGTACTTTTGTCCTGGTTTGCTGTACATCACAACACTGCTGTGTCTAATCCAACATACCTAGGTATTTATATCATGCCTATCAGTAAATTTATTTGAGAATCTCTCTCCTGCACTAACAAAGCATCTTTTTCCTCCAGGGTAACGTTTGAAGAGATTCTCCCAGAATTCTACTGGAGAACAATTCTAGGAGTTGTTTCCCTGCTGTAGAGTAAGGATTTTAAATTCATGGCATCCTAGCTGATCTAGTCCACACTTTAATTTTAATATATGGAGATATACCTATCTCCTAGAACTGGAAGGGACCTCGAAAGGTCATCGAGTCCAGCCCCCTGCCTTCACTAGCAGGACTAAGTACTGATTTTTGTCCCAGATCCCTAAGTGGCCCCCTCAAGGACTGAATTTACAACCTTGGGTTTAGCAGGCCAATGCTCAAACCACTGAGCTATCCCACCCTTTCCTACTATGTTGTCTCATCCTTCCTTCTGAATGACTTTGTGAAAAACATCATCACAGGATATTTCTTTTCGTGCGCCTGATACACTACAAGAAATAGTTATCCAGTGGTGTTAGAAAGGTTGTTTTCTGTTAAGGCAGGCAGAAGACTGAGGATTTTACTTATGGAATTTTTAGAAAAGTAGAAGTTGTATTAGAGCTTCCTTCTTTACTTGGGCTATGTTTTCAGTGTGACTCAAGCTCGCTAGTTTTAGCAATCCCAGCCATGTTAAAATATCTTTAGTGTTGGGAAGAGATGCAACTCAAATCAATGCAAAATAAGCTGTGCAAGAAAAGACAGCTCTAAAAGCAGGGCTGGAATAGCACACACCACATTGGACAGGGAAATGCATAAGCACAAATCTACCCACCTTTGTTTTCCCATGGCTTACTTAAATCCTGCCTTGCACGGAGCCCTTAAAGATTGAAAGTCAGGTTTGTTATGTAAGTAAATATGCAGGGGCTTACACATGCACTAGTGTTGTCCTGCCATATGGGAGCAAGTGGCCTCCCACTTCCTAGGCCGATGAAGGTCTAGCATGTCATCATGGTCTCTGGGAAAAGGGGCATGTGGTCATTTGTGTTCACTTTTCAGTTCTTTTCACAAAACCAATTTGGAGCGCAGCATCTTGATAATTTTGAAATAAACTGCACATTCCTTTCCTCCACAGACCAGATGTAGATGTGACAGCTGCCATTAAGAAGGACAAATTTTAAAAGATTGTGGGAAAACAGCAGCACAAGGGAAGGAGGGAGGCAATGGGCAGTCCCCTCATCCTGCTTTCTGGGGTGAAACACTGATGTCATCAAAGATTCAAAGCTGCCAACACAGGGAGTCACTACACTTTGCCATGTGCTTATTAAAAGAGGTGTTGTGAGGAATAGGTAAGTAAGAGAAAAAGGTGTAAATCATGCTTAGAAACCACATGTGCTGGTGTCTCTGAATCCATTCACGGTCTTTCACTAGCTCTGTTTTGTATTCTGTACATCTGTAAGGTTTTTTCCCCCTAATGTTTCCTATCATATCAGCTACAGAATTCCCTGCATGGAAGTGTCCATCAATTATACTGTAGACTAGGTGTTTCTCATAACAAAAGGCACAAGTTGTTTAATTCGCTGTATGGTTGTTTAATTCACTATGTATTGTGCGATGTTACCCAGGTGCCAGCGACATCCCTCTGACCAGCACAGAGGCACAAGGGACCACCCCAACATAAATTTTTAATGGGATCAGCTGCGACACCATATACACAGCGAAGACCTTAAGGCCTTAAAGTCATCCTATTGGAACATTTTTAGGGGCCCAGAAGAAATGGTTTAATTAATCTTCTTTTTTCAGGATTGCTTTTTTTCCCCCAGTATAAATTATGTACACTGAAAACCTGCCAATTATAGCAAATTAAGGGACTTGGCAAGTGCATCCCTTGGAGGCAGATGGTAAATAATATTCATATTCTGACTTGAAACAGGGCTAGTGCTTAGCTGGTGCAGGATTGAAAAGCAGTCCAAATACATGAAATAAAAGGGTTTAATAGGAACGCAAGTACTGTAGGTTGCTTTTGGGGGTGATAATGATAGCACTGAAAATATTGATAATTCATCATAAATATGCTGTACCCCGAGTGGCAGAAGGATTTTAGGTCCTTTTGCCCTATTTTAAAAACAACAACAGTTGTTTATTTTTGCTTTCATGTGAATGAAATCAACAGCCATCTCATTCTTTCTGAAGCAATTCCAGTTAACAAGACAGCATCGTAGTCTAAGGACCAGCTTAAATGGTGCCCCCTCAAACAAAGAAAGGAGTGGACCATGGACAAACATTCAAAGGCAAAGGGAGTCTAATCTCCTGGGAGGTGAGGATCAGGAAATGCAGGAGTGCATGTACTATTAGCCTTCCATTTCCAGATAACTCTGTTTCCCACTTAGGTTGCAAACAAAATGAAAGTGCTGGCCTCAACCTGTTACCCTAATGACCATTTCTCCATTGCACAAACCTACCTGGCAAAGAGTTGAGAATAAATGACCATCTCTGTTACAGCCTGCAGTAACAGAGATGGTGCCAGTCAGGGATGCACTGGCAGGACTGCATTGGGATTGGAAACTCTGTCTGGGAACAATGATTGTTACTAATCTGACACTCTCTGTATTGCTAAAATACACCAAATTTAATTTGATTTACAAATCTGAAAGCACAGAGAGACCTTTTTTAAGAATCCAGCCATAGATAAGAGGGATGACACAGTCAAGTATGTGTTAGTCATTTAATTCATACCGAGCTTGGGATACTAAATTTAGGAAGTGATTCAATCATCACTCACAATTACAGCTATTTTCAGGCCATAAGTGAGGCAGCACACCAGCACTGATGCAAAAACATACCACAATTAGTCCTGCAAATGCTGTTGCGACAAGTCATAGTTTCCTAAGAGCATTCAATCTAACTGTGGAATCTGACTCTCCCTCAACGCACATCTTACCATATGATTTCATTTTGCACATACAGTAACCTGCCAGTGATGTCACTGGAGTTCTGCTTTCCTTGATATACCCCTCAGCTGACAATAAGAAGATTAATTGTACAGATACATTGTTAAAGGGCACAGAGAGGACTCATTTTACCAGCATCTTCAGATGGATATTTGTACCCAGAAAGCACTAACATGGGGTTACTTTAAATGCTATAGAGAAAGTGGAGATGGACAATAGCTGCCAAGAGTCAATGGAACCTTTTCTAGGAATTTGTGGCTTTTCTCACAGACAAGAGCACAGAGTTCTGAAGAAATATGTAAACAATTAAACCACCCAAAAATCTTTATTCAGCTTGTTCATAAACACACAAAATCCAGAATAATTCAGAGTAGAGATTGAGGGTGAAATCCTGGCCCCACTGAAGTTCATGTAAAACTCCCATTGAATGGAGCCAGGTTTCAGCCTGAATCTCCACAGAATTGCCCACTCTTTGAAATTCCCTGCAATACCCCTCAAAACAGAGTAAGTTAATGGGCAGGAGCCATACCATTAACCGAGTGACTCCAGGTTAAACCAGCTGAAGATCTGACCTAAAGGATTTCAACCCTAACTTTTAATGTCTCTCTCTTCTGGGTTTTAAATCAAACCCATAATATTAGTTGAACATAAAACTCCTCTGTTGATAGAAAACAAATTATGCCATGGTCAGATGTATTCAAAGGCTTCTTCAGGTTACAGCTACTCAAATTAACCAAAAAAAAAAAAAAAAGTCATTTGCTAGGCTGTGAAAACAAAAAGGTTTTGCTGTACTTACAAAATGTTAACGAGCCTTGTAATTCTTTTGGCTTTCTTCTATACAAAAAGTAGTTTTATTCTGGTTAAAAAAAACCCAACACCTTCTTAATCTTAGCAAATGCATCCATTCCAATTCTCATCAATCCAGGAAGTTGATTTTGCTGCTGCAAAGTACTTCAGAGAAAAATTAGAGTACATAGTCTCACAGAAATATCAAAATGTGCATAGATTTTGAGAACATTAACATGAATTTCATTAGTAGTTTTGGGAATTGCCATCAGGTTAGTGAAGAACCTGGGAATTACTACAGATTTTATATTGCCTAACTTTATATATTTATTTTGCATGGCTCAGGTTTCTCAATGCAATTTTGCAACTGTACAGTTCTACCTCTGACCTAACACTATACCTATTAAACCCAGTAAGATTTAGCCTGGTTTCATTTATTTATTCCAATAGCAGAAAAGCCTATCTACAACTACAGATGCTTATATATGCGCAGAACTTTATCTTGGATCAACATTGATACTTACATTCTCTCAATCTATCATACACAACATTCTGCCCCCTTAGCCAGCTCTTACTCTATTTTAACCCACTTCATCAAGGAAAGGCTAAGGGAAAAGGTAAGCCTTAAGGTATGCACTGAAGGCCATTACATCCAGGTTCCATCAGACTAAAGGTAGGGGCGACAGGGGATGGATCACTTGATGATTATCCATTCTGTTCATTCCCTCTGAGGCACCGGGTATTGGCCACTGTCGGAAGACAGGATGCTGGGCTAGATGGACCTATGGTCTGACCCAGTATGGCTGCTCTTATGTATGGGAGTATGTTGTAGAGCTGCAATCCTTTCAATTACAACAACCTGACAGCAATTCTCATTTAAATCTGCTAGTTCAAGTGCCTCAGATGATCACAACTGCCATGAAACCATTTCAGGCAAGAGGCAATCTCTAAATGTTTGTGTTTATAATGTTTAAATGTTTATAATGCATATTTACAGCATGGATTGTAATAACTCAATCAATGCCATTATACTGTGATATAGATTAACAGTAGCATCCAAGTGAATCTACAGTACCCCATAGTGTGCTCTAAATAGTCTCATGAAAAATAATGTGCCCACTACTGTTTGCTGTTTAATGACAAGACTGAAATTTCCAAATAATCTTATATCTTTGAGATTGTTAAAAGAAGTGACTCAGCTGGTCACAAAGACATTGATGTATCAGGAACAATGCCACAATATTCCTCTACAAATGGGTACTCACTTGCACCTTTGAAACAACATTAGATCAAGCAATGCCTCAACTGAGGTGCCCTCCCAGGAACATACCAGAGACTATATATTCATCTGACAGAACACATAGAGGGGTTCCTGCTCCCTTGATAGACACCCATTGCAGCAGTATCATCTGCCACAGCCAGTCTTAAAAACTTAGTTCTGACTGTGTGAAGGAAACACCTGCTTTCCAAGACTTCTTAACATGTGTGTGTAACCCACTGGTGAGTGGGCGCTACCCGTCCCCCTCTGTGCCAATCTACATAGGACAGGAGCTGCTACAGCTTGAGCTAAAGAGCCAAGGGGATGTAATCACTCATATCCACAATGGTAGAGATGGATATCAACTCCAATTCTGGCAGCACATCTCTGACAACAGTTCCACTACAGAGGTCCAGTCCTTCTCCCAGATATAATCTGCCATTCCCCTATCTCAGCAGGAAGCACATCCTGGTCAGGGAAAGGGAAAATCACATTTCCCTGGAATCCTTGGACAACTCCCTCCTTTCTTTTGAAGATTTCCTATCAAGGTATGAAGGCCTTAGGCCCTAGTCCTGCAGTCTTCATGTCACATGATCATTTTAGAGACTGTTCCCAGATGTACAAGATTGGGACTTTAAAGAGCCCAATTGTATGTAAGTAATTCTGCCAGTCTACCCACCCAAGGCATCATACCATGCTGGCTCAGGTCATTACTTCAGTCTCCTCCAGGAGGCCTAAGGATAGCTCCACTTAGGTGATGGCCTGTGAAGCCACTTCAGCAACAATGCAAACTAAAAAAGATTAGAGACTTGAGATTTACCATAGCACTAAACTCACACAAACAAAGTCATGGCCTAGTGCCTTGACTTGACATGGCTTCCCTTTTGTAGGGGATCCATATCAAAGGAAACCTCATAAAAGTTAAATCTTAGGAGTGGAGTTCAGAGTCCCACTTGGAAATGTATTAGAGGGGTAGCCGTGTTAGTCTGAATCTGTAAAAAGCAACAGAGGGTCCTCTGGCACCTTTGAGACTAACAGAAGTATTGGGAGCATAAGCTTTCGTGGGTAAGAACCTCACTTCTCCACTTGGAAATGCTTCATAATACCTTTGGTGTGATACTGGGAGCCACCAGATGGCGATATTACAGACAGTTCTGCAAATGGGGTGTGTTTGTATAAGTGTTAGATCTTGAAGAAACAGTTAGCTGCAATAGAGTTTTTTTCTGCTTAAACAAAACATTATATGCTAAAAACATGCCACAGTAGGTTTTTAAGTGCTCCTGAGACAACCAGCTGCAGCTGAACCTAGTTAAACTAGGACCATTAAAAGGGGGTGGGCTGCTTTCAGGGAGGGAACAGATATGTGCAGCCTAGAAACAGCACAGGGAGCTCTGGAGTCTTAAGAGCATCTCTGTATATATTGTTTTGTTTGGGCTGTTTATACAGCATTTGGTTGTTTGGACTAGAGCTGCACAAATACTGCAAAGCAGTCTTCACAAACATTCATTTGAATTCTGAACAGCTGTTTGTTTTAGCTATGGTCATGCTCCTTTTTTCATTATTTGTGTGAAAACGTTTTTGTGAACGTGAATATCGGAGAATGGCTATCCTTCATGTGAATATCTCTATTTGCGTGTGAACAAGGGTACTCCCTGTTCGTTATTTTCTGTTCTAAAAAGTTTCAGTTATCCAAGAAGGGGCATGAAAAATACCATGTGCCTTAAGAGACAGTCATACACCACGAAGAGATGAAGTAAACAAACTAAAAAAATTTCACACAAATTGTGTGTGTTGAAGAATTTTTAATAATTAAGGCATTTTTAGAAATCAAAATCTGGTCATGGATAATTCACAAACAGAAGCAAGGGCTAAATCTGAGAGATGAACTCACAATGAATACTCTCACCAGCCCTAGTTAGTATTTAAAGGTTTTTAAGCTGCTTGAAGGCAGTGTGGCCAGACACTTAAATGGTTTTATTCTTTGTGTTAGGATAGTTCAGGGAGTAGGACCCCATTATGCCAGGTGCTGTACGCACATAGTAAGAAGATGGTCCCACCCCCAAAGATGACAGTGTAACTGATGGGTGGAGCACAAGGTAACAGCGAGACAACTATGATAAGCACAAGCAGCATCAGTCACAGCACACCAGCTGCCAGCAAGCTTTCACACCAGATTTGTTTTGTTTTGGCTTCTCCAGGGGAAGAAACTCTCTAAATGAAGCTAAAACCCTCAAGAAGGCTTCTCTGCTGTACTTGGGGCTCTTGCCAAGTTCCTGTCCAGCTGTGTGAACCCGAGCCCTGACACAGCATTATATAAACTATTGATGAGCCCTCGGAAAAGATACAAAGCTCAGCCAAACCTGCTGATTCTGTTGAGCTGTAAGAAGTAGACTGAAGAAAATAACAAGCCGTCTATACCAAAAGAAAAACCAAGAAATGTGAAAGATGAGACTATGATTCCTTTGAAAAGATAACAATGAAAACTATTTTACAGCAGTGCAGTATACTATTTAGCAAAGCACAAGGGCGTGAAGAAAAGAAGAACAATAGCCTTTTCTTTGCATCTGGAAACATATGTTCAGTATTGCCATTTGACCACTAACTGTGTGTTCCTCAGAAGGACCAAAATAGTTTTCCTGACTGGAATGTGAATAATCTTTCTAAGTCCACTGTGACTTGAGGCTGTATCTCTTTCAGGGAGAACTGACATAAGCATCCAATTCTGATGCTTATGGGTATTTTAAAACATGGCATCTTAATGATTACATTTTCATCCCCCACACCTCTCTTTACCAAGGTGCTAGTGACTGTGTTATGTTTCATGCTACTCAAACACTAGTATTTTTGGTTACTATTGAGACAGTATAATGTAAAGATGGACAAAATGGGTTCAGATACATTAAGAACTGACCCTAACCTTCACCCAGAACTCAAACCTACACCTAAGCTTCTTAGAGCTTTATAAAAGTCAATTTTCTTCTCCCTTCCCTTCCCTTTTTTTTTCTTTACGCACATATACCTCTTAAATTTCTAGTTTGGTGGAGAGCTAGAAAGAGATGTCCCACAATATCACAAGACAGGCAATTTTTGTAACAGTTCCAGCCAAATTGGAAATGAGAACCTTGGAGTGCTTATCTGAACATGCTGTAAACTCCATAGCTTTTGCTGTACACCTTTCACTTTTTATATACACTAAATTAATATAATTATGTCAAATGTCAATAAAGCAGTACAGAAACTACTGCTGGTTGGGAATTTTTTACCTAGGCATTGAAAACTAAGCTGTTGGTGGGAATGGATCAATTCTAATAAATTTCTCAACTCGAAAAAATGTTGAACAATTTCAAAAGTGTCAAAATGGGACATTTTCAAAATGAAACATTTGTGTGTCCTAGTTCAAAACATCCTCATTTTGAAATTGAGGCTAATTATTGTAAAAATTAACATTAAAAGGTCAAAAACTAAACAATATATGATTTGATTAACAAACAAAATATTTGCATTTTCTCAAGCCAAATTATTTTTCAGTTTGTCACTTCGTGAAGATTTTCAAGATTTCAACTATTTGTCTTGACCTGGGATGAGAACATTTTTGAAATTCTCAAATATTTTCCCAGAACAGAAGAGTAGTTTCCCACCATGCTATAACTGAAACATTACTGGTACTTCTGGTGAGAGGTGGTTGATACAATTACTGAGAGGTGCCAGAAATACCTACTACAACAAACAGATGTCTTATATCAAATCCAGCAGGCAGGAAGATCATGTGGATCAGTAGGAAATTGGTTCTTACTTCTACGGTCCATTTACACTAAAAAATTATCAGTCCTGCTCCCTTAAACAGTGTTGAAAGTGGTTTTGGGCTTGATTTTTAGGGATGCTAAGCACATGAAGTTCCCATAAACTTTATTTGCAATTAGGGTGTCCAGATGTCCCAATTTTATAGGGACAGTCCCGATTTTTGGGTCTTTTTCTTATATAGGCTCCTATTACCCCCTACCCCCGTCTTGATTTTTCACATTTGCTATCTGGTCACCCTATTTGCAACTGCAGGTGTTCAACACTTCTGAAAATTAGACCCTTTATTACTAGTATATAAGAGACAAAGCCATTTCAAACCCATGATTGAGACTAATTTACAAATAGATCTGTTCTTTGCAGATGGATAGAGGGCATTCCAGCAAAAATGATTGTGACAGATGGGCAAACTGAGGCACAGAAAAGTTAAGAAATGGTCAAGGTCACAGAGAATCAGGAACAAAATGAAGCAATGACTCCCAGTTCCCTGCTCTAATCGTTAGATACAAGGCATAAAAAATGCCACTTATTCATATGCTCGGACATGACAAATTCAACCAATAATGGTATTTTTTAACACTCTCCCTAAGCAATAATGAAAACCCTTGAAATTATGGATCCAATTAAATCACACCTATTAAACACAAAGACCAGTTGCCTGGCCATTCCTTAAACCAGCCTCCATTCATTTCTGCTTTCTAGCCATGTGAGTTCCAAAGGAAGTCTGAACAATCAGCAGCACAAACTCTCCCAGAAGGACAAAAAGAAAAGTTCATTTTTACATATTTGCTTTTTTACTCTCCCCTCTTCCCCATGTCAGCTTATTGCAGAAGCAACGGTAATGCTCAAGGAGTTAAAGCACATTCACAATAAGCACATGCCTATTTTTTAAGCATATTCTTTTGCACTCTCCAGAGTTACATGCACAACACCCAGTGCACATGCACGTTTGGGTGTGGCACTACCCCTATTTGTTTGCTGAGTCAGGTATTTTGTACCCCTAATTCACACACAAGTGCTTTAAAAATTTTGGTTCAACATGTGCAATTTTCAAACATCAACATCAGCAGTTAGTCAACCAAGAAGAGCAATTTATTGCATTAACATGAGCATAATTTTTTTTTTTTTAAATATCTACACTAACCAAGCAATGAGAAGAGATCACCTTGGTCTGTGCCCAGACTAAGTGGAAAGCTGCATCCAACAATAAATTTGTTGTTTCTGGTAGTTTATTATGTGATGTTACATAAGTAGAAGCCTAGGGTCTGATGCAGAGAGAGGCTGCCTAGCTATTCATGCTCTGACAAATATCTATCATATCTGAGTGCCATTCAAAGCAGCTTAAAATGTTTTCACAATCATCCAAGGACTGCACTATGTCTGAGAGTTTGGAAATATGTAACAGCACCTTTTTCTGATCATTTCAGGAGTGTGGGGATTTACTAATGGTACTTGTTATTTCATTCATGAATACACCTAATACTCCATAGGTCATGTGACAATACATTTGGCTAGTTCATCGTGTGCCATAGTCAGAAACATCTACTTCCCCAATACAACACATTCAGTTTTAGTAGAAGCTAAAAATAGGAAAAGCATCCACAGTTCTAGCTTGCAACATACTCTGAAAATAAATCCATGCAACCTTAACTCTTTCATAGAAGAGAAGTAGAAAGTGAAGGATCCGTTCATTTATTTTCCCATGTAAAAAACAAACAATTTCCTATACAACACATGGCAGAGAGACTTGTATTAAGTGCACTTGAAATATTTGTCCTTTGTTCCAGAAGAATATACTGTATAATGATAGTACAACAGAATGGTCAAATGGTTTGGGGGCAAGTCCTTTCAAAATGGTCAGGTATATCCTACCCTAGGAAAATGGTTGTTTTTTTAAAAAAATCATGCTTGATGCAATCTGATCAGGGTGCAAAAATTACTCTTCAGAAGAGTTTTTATGAGACCTAGTAATAAGCCTGCTCTTGTTTGGCTGTCGCAAGAAAGAGGGTGACTTTCTTAACCTTCTCTTCATCTTGGCCAAACCTGGGTATGTCCCAGGAGCATCTTCCAACACAGCAAGTGGAAAAAAAATCTGGGGTGGAGATCTACAATACATCAAAAAAAGGCAGCCCTGTATACATATATACATCCTGATATCCCAAGAGATGACCCCAAATATTTGTCTGATGTTCCAAAGATGGGGCCAAGAAATATTGAAAGAAAACAATTTACTTTGTGCTAGATATCCAATAAAAACTGAGGATTCAAAGGGTATTCGTTAACAAAAGTTTACTAATATTTGCAGTACATTCTGAAAATAGAAGGCTTATTGCATCTAAGTATTTTAAGAGAGGCATTGGTTTATTATTTTCTTTCCTTCAGCTTTATAGTGAACTAAAATAAAGCGTTTTAAAATGTATTTAAAAGTCATGCTTAAACTTAGTCCAACATATTTCCTTATCATTTCAGTCACTGTTTCCCCACATTAACATTCTGTATGCCACATGTCTATTAATAGATTATATGAGCATGCACTGCAGACATATTCACCAGCACAGTTGCACATATGGCTGTCACTCTATGTTCAACATTCAAGGATAGCTTCTTGCAGAAAACATTCCTGCCCTCAGATTTCCACCAGCCAATTTGACATCCTCCCCAGTTCAGAGACCCTCGCTGCCACCTCCCAGGGCATGCTTGTGCCTATCTGTATGCTGGCTCCATGAATATTTAACAGAGAGTTAGAGAGGAGACTTACTGGAGATCCATCTGTTGAGCTGCTGGAGCAATACCAGGGACCCCTGAATTGGCTGCACACTCAGTATATAATAATGCCAGGATTCAACAGAGAATTTAAGATATTCAGCTGATCCACTGTCCAAAGCAGGCTGCCGGAAAGAGAAGGATAGCAAGGCCGTATAGATGGCGAGAGTGGAATTTACTAGCCAAAGCTATCTCTGCACAAATCAGCAGTGACTAGTAATAAATAGTAGCCTTTAGCTACCACTCTTTATGACAAGTTTACAGTTATTCTGCCCTACTTAAACACAGCTAAAGTATCCCTCACATTTGACTTGAACAACCCTGGTATTATTATATTATAGCAAACAGGAAATCACATAGCAAACAATATTCATTGGACTTACCTGGTTTCTGACAGTCATATCAACATCCAATACTTTATATCAGCAACAACATTTTGGAGGGACGGGGGGACCACCATCTCAAATCAGTCACAAATCAGGCCACTGTGCTGATATCTACACTGAACTATAAACCTGGATCTGTGGGATCCAGGCTTGTGCACTCAGGATTTCCAAGCCAGCACTTGAGCGTCCACACTGCATGGTAAAACTGGGCTTACAATTTCAGGACCAGGGATTCACAGCCATGCTAACCCGTCCATCCTGCACTACACAGACCTTCTGACTCAGGTCTGCAGCTTGATATGTGTCCATACTGTAAAATTACAGGGATTGGACCCCAGTCTCATCAGGACACAGGCTCTGACACCCCTTCTCCTGCCCTGAAGCAGGGTGTTAGGATCCAGGTCCTGAGTGCTTGCTGGCCCAAGTCAGACTGATTTGTGTGTGGACGGAAGGAGGATTTGGGCTCAAAATTGAGTCAGAGCCAGAGCTTAGTGTGCAGTATAGACAGACCCAAAGTCATCTCCTGTCACCTGATGGAAGGTGTTTTTTCTTTCTTGAGGAAAAACAACATCAGGATTTCTAATGCATCTTGATGGCTCAGAAAAACATTGAGTCAGCCTCCTTCAGGGCATATCACTCCTGTTTTAATGTGGAAGCTGAAGGACAGCAGCTAAGTTCTCTCTCACATTCATGAATTTCAGATTTTGTTTTCTCCAAGGACTCATTTAAAATTGAAATGAAGTGTCCTTAAAGAAAGGGGGGAGGGGGAAGCTGCATTATTTTTTAACACAAGTTAAATATTTTTAAGAGAATATTAAAGAACAGCTGCTTTTTTCAGAATGAAGCAACAGTTTGTGATTTGTAGTTACATATTCCTGCCCTTTCTCTTCACCTCCTATTGCTCAACATCAGAACTGTGCAGGGCTCGCTCGCTCTCTCTTTTTTTTTTTTTTTTTTTTTTAATACAAGAGGGGATTATTATTTATGAGAAGAACCCCCTAAGAACTTGTCTATATTAGGGCATTTTATCACCTTTAAACACCATTTTAACTACTGAGTTAGCTGTGATTTTGGAGCGGGGTCTAGCTGGGAAAATAGTTGTGTTCAGCAATATGTCAGGTAGCCATAAAGAAGCCCGACTGGGACCGCAGTATAACCATATCTGCTAGAGGTCAAAACTAAACATGACTTTGTCTGTATGGACTGCAAAGTTGTGGGTAGCATCATATCAGCTAACTCAGTTATTAAGTATGTCTAAACACAACAAAATGCCCTAGTGCAGCTGAGCTTTTATATACTGTTTTTTAAAAAGTGATAAAGCACTTAACAATGGGAAATGAAGTTGTGTCATATGCAAGTTCAAATACTCAAATTATTTGCCCTTCAATCAAATTCACTGGCCTAAATCTGGCCTTTTTTTGAAATAAGGATTTGTAGATAGAAGCATTGGGCCAGATTCCTATTCAGTCCTAAGCATAAATACACGCCAAATATAAATAAAAACAATAACAAAAAATGATAGTACTTCCAGTGAAAACCCACCCACCGTCTTATGAGAAAGACAAGCATGGCTTTGCACTATTTTGTATTATGGAGTAGCTAATGTGATTGTCCAATCAAGATTTGTGCAATGAGATACAGAAGTGGAGGATCGTTAGACAGGCACATTAGGAAGGAGCAAGAGAACAAAAATGACAAAGAATGCATTTCTCCATGTAGTCAAGCTTATAGAGAAAATATTTTATTGAGATAGGAACAAAGCCATCCTATTTTATTGCATAATGAACCCTTCTCCTCTTGTAAGACATAACAGGAAGCAGAGAGTATATCTGCTGTATTTAATTTTACATTTCAGAAGAAGAATAGTCCAGTAGTTCGGGCACTAACCTAGCTCTGGGTGACCTGAGCTCTAATCTGCTACAGACCTCTTGTGTGACCTTCAGTATGTCACTTAGTTCTCTGGGCCTCAATTCTCCATAATACATCATTTCATTCTTAGACTATCTTGAGATAATATTTTTTGTGACACTAGATCATATCATGCAATTACTTGGTATGACATCATGTAATGTAGTACAAGCTACATTAGTCAATGCTCTGTGTCCGAAAGCAATGATAAAAACTATGCTTGTAACTACTGTACTTGATGGCCAACTTCTTTACAAAATATACTTGGCGCGAGTTATTTAATGTTTACATTCCTGGTTGAATAGAAAGAGCTTACACATACACAGTGACTACGTTTAACATTTCTACAGAAAAAACAATTAGCACAATGTTGGATTGTACAGTGAACTGGAGTGATGGAATCTGATCACTAACATCTAAATATACTCTTGCAATTCTCTTCCTCTGAGAGCAGCCATCACTGTGGGAGGGCTGCATTCAAGGGTAGTAGCTATAAACAACATGAACAACATGTTACTTGTTCCTCTTTTAAAAGATTGTGAGCCAATACATACCCTATAGGTGTCTCCTTCCTACTGATGGATACTTTGTTCAGCATTTTCTGAGGATTTAGGCAGTCTGGGTTTCTTTAACCCCTTTTAAAAGGCATTGTTGAGAACTAGATCTAACCGATATGGTCTTTCAATTATCTAGCGAGGGGCTTTAATAGTTAGAGCTTCTTCTGGAATCGGACAGAAATGCAGATGATCTGTCAGCTGTCGGACTAGGAAGTCAAATATGTGTATGCTGCACTCAGACCATTGGAGTGCAATTTCTATGATGGTTTGTTGTAAAGTTAACAATTAGGAATCTTGATGGGGAAAGTTCTGAACAAGGTTAAGTGGAGAGCCTTTTTGCCTCTGGCCCATATAAATTGGAGATAAGGAAGAGAAATTTGCTTTCATTCCAGTGATGGAATTCTTAAACTCTCAGGTAACTGCCTACCATTTTTGTACAGCATTCAGGCAGAGTGGGATCCTGATCCTGAGAGCTGCTGTAATATAAATTAATACTAATAAATAATAGTGAAACTAATGCTCTTTTTAAAAACTTAAATTCCCCATCTTTAAAGGGCTCTGTGAAATGTTGATCAGGTCACAGTTATACTTCATTTTTACATGCATTTAAGATGTTGCTGTCCTTGAAAAGAGATTTGCTCAAGTGTGAGATAAGAACTTCTTGTTCTTTCCTCTCCTTGTCTATTTTCCCCACCCTAACCTTACCCTGGGAAATGCTGAATTGATGAAAATGGAAATACATTTTTCTTTTTGTTTGGGGTTGAATGAAAGGAATGAATGAATGAAAGCTTGAAATGTAAATCTGTGAGCCAAATGGAGAGCTGGTTGAATACCAGAGAAATTCATCAAATACATACATAACATACTTGGTGACTAGAATTAGACCAGTTATAAGAGCTGGTTAAATACCAGAATAATTGAGTTGTCTAATGCATTGTCTGACCAAAAAAATAGCAAAATTAATTCAATAGTTAGAAGAATAGTATTTGACAATACTGAAGTCCTTAGTCAGGATAAACTCTTTTTAGGCCAAATCCTGAAATCTTTACTCCACTCCTAAGTCTGCTCTTACTGTCTGTCTGCATTGATCTCCGTATAGTTAACTGGGACCAACTCCGGTGTAAATGAGAACAGTTATTTATTAATTCATTTCCTTTATAATACTACAAGAAAGGCAAGAATTATTTAAAGGTGTGAGGAGACTATTATATCCACTTAAGCATAGAAATTTGTGAAGATGTAAAAAAAATGCGCCACATTCTTATAGGCTGTGAATGCAAACTGAAAAATGGGCAAACAAAAAAGATTATATAAACTCTTCAATTGCACTAATCCTAAATGCTACTAACTTCTATAGGCTTGTGAGGGCTGCTGAAGTGCAGCACTCTCCTGCCCCCTCTACCAACTCCAATGAGCTCCCTTCCACCCCAATATGCTTTCTATGATAGGGGAAGGGGGCTCTATGAGCTGTGGAAAAGGCAGGTATCTTCCCCATGTGGAATTCCCCTGCATCAGGGGAATCCACAACTGCTTTGTGCTCCCTGAGATGGAATAGGTTCTGTGACTCCGGCTATGTACACACTACCACTTACTTCGGTATAACTTACGTCACACAGGGATGTGAATAAGCCACCCCCTAAGTAACGTAAATTACTCCAACCTGAGCGCAGGTGTGGATGGCGCTATATCTCCCACCAGCATAGGTACCGCCGCTCTTGGGGGCTGGAGTAATTAAATCAATGGGAGAGCTCTCTCCCATCAGCTTAGAGTCTGCACTAGCAGTGCTACGGTGGCGCAGCTGCTGTAAACTCAGGTGTGTTTCTTAAGGTCCCAAGTCCTGGAGTTACATAAGAATAACAGGAGACTCTCAGCTTTCACTTAAAAAACCTCTCATGGTTGCCGAGAAAAGCTTGAAATGTGACCTCAGTGCACCATATTGGTACAAAATCCTAAAGATAAATAAAAAGAACCTACAATGTTTTTTTGTTTGTTTGTTTGTTTTGTTTTAATTTCATGATTTTTAAATCAGTTTCATGACCTTTGGGGAGCTGAATAATCATTTTGGACACTTGGGGTTGGCAATATTTATTGCTTTCAGTTAAATTACTCCTGATTTACATTACACTGTTTTTAAAACAGAATCTAGCCCCAAAATTTCCTGTATATCCTTGTGTAACAGGGTGTGCTGGCTTTTTAAGACTGCGTGTGGGTCCAGCAAGACACTGTTCCTGGTTTTGGCGCAGAACAGAGACATTCTGGGAGTTTTAATTCCCCTGGTGCATGGAAGTTGTAGGACTCACAGCAAGCAATGGTGGGAAGGAGGCAGACTAAGGAGAAAAACCTATGGTGGTTCTCTCTCCTGTGAAGAGCCTAGAATGAGCAAATGGCTGGTTGTCCCTATTGAGGGAGAGACTAGGAAAGGGACAGAAGCTGGCCTGGGAAAGAGGCTGGGGTTTTGGGAGACAGTGAATTCCCTACACCCCCCCTGAATTTCCCCAACACCCCCCCTCCCAGTTTTGTGAACTAGTTACATGCCAATTTAGTGACTGTTTGGAAATTTGAATTGAAATTGAAACATTAATACACACTTTAAAAGCATATACAGTGTATGATAAAATACATGTATCTGAAAAAGTATAATAGATTTGAAAAGTATGAACATAGACTAGCTTCCTTATACAGCGTTTGTTTTTGTGACTATGACACTGTCAGTGCATTCATTTCGGTGATGTTGGCCAACCTAATAATTTCAAATGATGATTTATAAGCAAAGTCTAAATGAGCTCTCCCTGACAGCTAGTGATGAGCTGGGGCTGGGGGGAAAGGCTTCAGGACCAGATTGTATTTACATTCACACCTAATCTACCTAGGTATCCAGCAAACAGAGCTGTGTTGCCCAAGTGATAGATTTTTGCTGGGGTTGGGTTACAAATCACTTGAAGGGGAGGGCGGGGGAGGAATGAAATGTTGTTGTTCTTAGGGTTACCTTTCGACCGGATTCCCCTGGACATGTCCGGCTTTTCTCAGTTAAAAATAGTGTCCGGGGGGAATTTGTAAATGTCCGGACTTCTCCCCCATGCAAAGTGCGCGTGGCTGACAGGGCAGCTGGCTGGATGGTGCCACTTGCATGGGGCTCCGGCAGCCAAAGAGAGCCCCTCCTCTGCTTCCCCCTCCTCTCCCTTGCAGCTGAGATCACTCCCCTCCTCTCTCTCCCTCCCTCCCCCTCCCTGCATTCGCAGCCGGCCGGCCGTTCACAACGGGCCTCCGGCAGTCTGGAGCTCCTCCCCCTGCCCAGCACACCACTCAGCAGCACTCTGTGAGGGCGGGAACCGGGCTATGCGCTCCATGGGGCAGCGCGGCAGCATGTCGGGCTGCACGTGGAGCTCGACATGCAGTTCTGAGCAGCACGGTAAGGGGGCCAGGGGGTCAGAGAAGGGGCAGGAAGGTTCTGGAGGGGGCAGTCAAGAGACAGGGAGCAGGGGGAGGATTGGATGGGTCGGGAGTTTGGGGGGGACTGTCTGGGGGTTGGGGGTGTAAGGTTTTGGGCAGTCAGGGTGAGGTAGGGGGTACGGTCCTAGGGGGGCAGTTAGGGTGGGGGGGTCTCAGGAGGGGACAGTTAGGGGACAAGGAACAGGGAGGCTTAGGTAGGGGGTGGGGTTCTGGAGGGCAGTTAGGAGCAGGGGTCCCAGAAGGGGGCAGTCAGGGGACAAGGAGCAGAGGGGTTTAGATGGGTCAGGAGTTCTGGGGGGAGGCTGTCAGGGGGTGGCGAATGGTTGGATGGGACGTGGGAGTCCCTGGTGTCTGTCTGGTGGTGGGGGTGTGGATAAGGGTTGGGGCAGTCAGGGGACAGGTAGGGAGTAGGGTTCTAGGGGGCCAGTTAGGATGGGGGGAGGGCCTCAAGAGGGGGCAGTCAGGGGACAGGGAGCAGGGAGGCTTAGGTAGGGGGTGGAGTACTTGGGGGCAGTTAGGTAGGGTTACCATATGTCCGGTTTATCCCGGACATGTCCGGCTTTTTGGTCCTCAAATCCCCATCCGGAGGGAATTGCCAAAAAGCCAAACATGTCCGTGAAAATAGCTTAGCCGGCATCCCTGCCCCAGTCCCCTGCTTACCTTGCGGCTCCCGCAGGCTGCGAGCTGCAGGCAGATTCCCCCGCGGCGGCTGCTGCTGCTCCCCCCAGACACTTCAGCTCTGTGTAGCTGAAGAGCCGAGCTGCCTGAGCGCTACCGGCTTCACGGTTTGCCAAGCAGCCCCCAGACCTCCAGACCCTGCGCCCCCGGCCGGGCGCTTCCCCAGTGCAGCCGGAGCCCGGGAGGGGAAGCACCCAGCTGGGGGCGCAAGGTCTGGAGGTCTGGGGGCTGCCCAGCAAACCGTGAAGCCGGTAGCGCTCGGGCAGCTCGGCTCTTCAGCTGCACAGAGGTGTCTGGGGGGAGCAGCAGCAGCCGCCGCTGCCCCCGGAGCC